>NC_038042.1:39968459-40108172 GCF_002211085.1 Panicum hallii
TTGTCAAGTCGGTTGCTAATAAGCAAGATGAGATACGCTTGAAAGGGACTTGCTTGCTTGCTACTAAATCTGATATTAATGACTTGATTGCTACCACTTCTGTTGCCTATGCTTTGGTGTGCAAAGATACTTGATTTCCATTCATGATATGCAGCACTCTTTGCCCCCTGCTGTCGCTAACGTTTTGCAGGAGTATTCTGATGTGTTTCCAAGTGAAAATACCAGCGGGGCTGCCACCAATACGAGGGATTGAGCACCAAATTGATCTGATTCCAGGTGCATCGCTGCCCAACCGTGCGCCGTACAGGACCAATCCGGAAGAAACGAAAGAGATTCAGCGACCAAGTGCAAGAACTACTCGACAAAGGTTATGTACGTGAGTCCCTTAGTCCTTGTGTTGTTCCGGTTATTTTAGTCCCCAAGAAAGATGGAACTTGGCGTATGTGTGTCGATTGTAGAGCTATTAACAATATCACAATTCGATACCGACATCCTATTCCACGTTTGGATGATATGCTTGATGAATTGAGTGGTGCTGTTGTGTTTACCAAAGTTGATTTGCGTAGTGGGTACCACCAGATTCGCATGAAATTGGGAAATGAATGGAAAACTGCTTTCAAAACTAAGTTCGGGTTATATGAGTGGTTAGTCATGCCTTTTGGGTTAACTAATGCACCTAGCACCTTCATGCGATTAATGAACGAGGTTCTGCGTGCTTTCATTGGCAAATTTGTTGTGGTCTACTTTGATGATATATTGATTTTACAGCAAATCTATGGAGGCACATCTTGATCATCTACGTGCTGTTTTTACTGCTTTACGTGATGCACGTTTATTTGGTAACCTTGAGAAGTGCGTCTTTTGCACAGATCGAGTATCTTTTCTTGGCTATGTTGTCACTCCACAGGGAATTGAAGTTGATCAAGCTAAGGTGGAAGCTATTCAGGGATGGCCTGTACCAAAGACCATCACACAGGTGCGGAGTTTTCTAGGACTTGCTGGGTTTTATCGTCGCTTCGTGAAGGATTTCATCACCATTGCGGCACCGTTGAATGCGCTTACGAAGAAGGGGGTGCCCTTTTCTTGGGGCACCACACAAGAGAATGCGTTCACCATGTTGAAAGATAAGTTGACACATGCACCTCTCCTCCAACTTCCTGATTTTAATAAGACCTTTGAGCTTGAATGTGATGCTAGTGGAATTGGTTTGGGTGGTGTTTTGTTACAAGATGGTAAACCTGTTGCATATTTTAGTGAGAAATTGAGCGGACCTGTTCTGAATTATTCTACTTATGACAAGGAATTGTATGCTCTTGTGCGCACATTAGAAACATGGCAGCATTATTTGTGGCCCAAAGAGTTTGTTATCCATTCTGATCATGAATCTTTGAAACATATTCGTAGTCAAGGAAAACTGAACCGTAGACATGCTAAGTGGGTTGAATTTATTGAATCTTTTCCTTATGTCATCAAACACAAGAAAGGGAAAGAGAATATCATTGCTGATGCTTTGTCTAGGCGATATACTTTGTTGACACAACTTGATTGCAAGATTTTTGGTTTGGACACAATTAAAACACAATATGTGAATGATGCTGATTTTAAGGATGTTTTGCTGCATTGTAAGGATGGAAAAGCATGGAACAAATTCATCGTCAATGATGGGTTTGTGTTTCAAGCTAACAAACTATGCATTCCAGCTAGCTCCGTTCGTTTGTTGTTGTTACAGGAAGCGCATGGTGGTGGCTTGATGGGGCATTTTGGAGCAAAGAAGACAGAGGATGTACTTGCTGGTCATTTCTTTTGGCCAAAAATGAGAAGAGATGTGGAGCGATTTGTTGCACGCTGCACTACATGTCAGAAAGCTAAGTCCCGTTTAAATCCGCATGGTTTGTATATGCCTTTACCAGTTCCTAGTGCTCCTTGGAAGGATATTTCTATGGATTTTGTGTTGGGATTGCCTAGAACTAGGAAGGGACGTGATAGCGTTTTTGTGGTTGTGGATAGATTTTCCAAGATGGCACACTTTATTCCATGTCATAAAACTGATGATGCTACACATGTTGCTGATTTATTCTTTCGAGAAATTGTTCGTTTGCATGGTGTGCCAAACACAATTGTTTCTGATCGTGATGCCAAATTTCTTAGCCACTTTTGGAGAACTTTATGGGCACAATTGGGAACTAAGCTTCTATTTTCTACCACTTGTCATCCCCAAACTGATGGTCAAACTGAAGTGGTTAATCGAACCTTGTCTACCATGTTAAGGGCTGTTTTAAAGAAGAATATTAAGTTGTGGGAAGAATGTTTGCCTCATGTTGAGTTTGCTTATAATCGTTCCATGCATTCTACTACAAAGATGTGCCCTTTTGAGATTGTTTATGGCTTGATTCCTCGTGCTCCTATTGATTTAATGCCTTTGCCCACTTCTGAAAAATTGAACTTTGATGCTAAGCAACGTGCTGAACTGATGTTAAAACTGCATGAAACAACTAAAGAAAATATTGAGCGCATGAATTCTAAGTATAAGCTTGCTGGTGATAAAGGTAGAAAGCAATTGATTTTTGAACCTGGTGACTTGGTTTGGTTGCACTTGAGAAAGGATAGGTTTCCTACTTTGCGAAAATCTAAGTTGATGCCTCGGGCTGATGGACCGTTTAAAGTGCTAGAACGAATTAATGATAATGCATATAAGCTAGACCTGCCTGTGGATTTTGGGGTTAGTCCCACATTTAACATTGCAGATTTGAAGCCATATTTGGGAGAGGATGATGAGCTTGAGTCGAGGACGACTCAAATGCAAGAAGGGGAGGATGATGAGGACATCGCCACTAACGATACATCCACACCTACACCAGTATCTACTTCAACAACACCTCTTGGACCTATTACTCGCACTCGTGCTCGTCGGCTTACCCATCAAGTAAGTTCACTCTTAAGCTCAGGTTCATCATATTTAGAGAATGGAGACACGTGCACTCTTGTTTTACTCAGGAACCATGGATTGGATCAAAAGGGAAGAGGCATCGCGCAGGCTGGATTCGGACTGCAGGATAGACACGACTTGTAACAGCCGCCACGACTTCATCCGGACTCCGTTTTGGTCGGTCAAGTACTTTCTGGAAAGCTTATCAAATCTACTTTCCAACGGATCCGGAATCACCTCAATATCTATTCGGAATCAACCGCAATCCTAGATTTACTACAGAGTCCTTTTCAGCCACGGTGCTGCGTCACCCTAATTTGGCCCAACGGGCCGTGTATCAAGTAGAGTCCAAGACGGATGAGTCCTAGGGTTGGAATACGACCCCAGCATCCTTGTGGTTGTTCTCCCACTTCTTTATAACCTTTAGCCGCCGTCAAGAACACTCGGGTTTTGTTAGATGCAAGTTTAGCTTTTGCTACTTCTTTGTAGACGCGCGTGCTGATCCAGCCGCCCGTCCACTTGTTTTTGGAACCCCTCCATAATTGAGATTCGGTTTGAGACCTTCAATTACATCTCATAATTTTCAGTACTTGTTCTACTTGTTCTTGCTAGTTCTTCGATTGCTTGCAGGACAAGTGCCCTAGTGGCCGGGTGTCGCGCTCCACAAGATCGCGGCAACCAAAGGAGGTGGTGTATCGGTTGCTAAGGCGCAGCATCCTTGGAAGGCTGTAGTCGGGCTGTGAACGTCGTCTCCTCTATCAATCGAGTTATTCCACGCCTCTCATCGAAAGATCAGGAACAAACCCTAACGGGTTCACATCAAACAGGATTGAAGCAGGTTTACCTCGCACGAAGGCGAGTTTACAATCATAGAAAAGCTCATCATCTTTTAATTTACAGATAATCAAACATTATTACAAACCAGGTTCAACTTAAGTAAAACTTATACAAACCATGTTTAAACAGACAAGCCGAACAGCTTGTCTAAACTCACAGCGGAAAGAAAAGAACACACGACTACACACGTCGCAAAAGTGGACACCATGCTCAGCCCAAGGCCTGGTGTCACTCAGGGGGGTCACTGCCAGCCGGGGACGGATCCCACTCCACGGACCAGCCAAAAGGAACAGACATTGGCCATGCAGGGTTGTCCATGGGATTCTCGAAGGTTATACCTAAAACAGATACTAGCAAGGCTGAGTATTCTAATACTGAGCAAGGCTTACCCGAGTTTGGATATACTTTAGCCTGTAACTAGACTCATGAAGACCTTGCAAAGGCTCTGGGTTTATTTCAGCTGAAAAGCAACAAAGAGTATGATCTATTTTCAAATTTTAGCTTTTATACTCCAGTTGATTTTCCATTCTATGTTAGCTCCTATACTGAGCAAGCAAGGTAGAGATTATCATCCATCAAGATTATTCCATCAACAATTACACTTTTTACTCTATGTGGCAGAAGGAATAAACAGTCTCAATCTTCGTGAGAAGCGGACGATTCTGAATCGAATTCAACCTTGCAAGGGTAAACCTAACTCACATGCTTGGAACATCCAAAGATCGTTCCGAAGCAACCGTTTCCCTCATATTCCGGGTTATGGATCAGGGCCACCACAAGCGACTGCAGGACCGTACGTACACCAATTGTGCAGGACATACGTCTGTAGCGCGACTACATGACCCGTATTCCTGTCTGCCTTGCAGAACGCACTCCCATACGTCGGTGCGTGTAAACATAAAATAAAAGTCGAGTTGTGGAGACATGTCCATTTGTCGGGCCATTCGGGTACTAGGCTTACCGCTTACCATATTTCACGGCATGTGGCTAGTACTTTCAAACGCTTAGCTACCACTACCACACACTGCGGCCTTATCAACTTTTATCAACACAGACGGGGCAAACTTTCAGGTCATGTTACTGCATATGACCCCGTCCATGATCCTTATAGTGGTTGCGAAATGGTAAACATTCAACTCCTATATCGCGCGAGTGATAGGAAATCACCCGACTTCTACCGGTCCTATTAGCAGAGCATCTATGCGATAAGGACTCACGTACAATACATTGGTTCCTAGGATTTATGCATCTAGGGTTCCATCTCAACTCCTAGACTTAATGCAAGATATAATATATAAGTATAGAATTGCATAATGTAGTAATTTGAAATACTGGGTTATGCACCAGGGCTTGCCTTCTTGAGTGGGGGTGGAGGCAGGAGTGTCAGAGACTTCCGAACTCTGGTTCGGGGCTTCAGTTAGCTCCTTAGCGACGTTCGTTGGGTCTTCAGAAAACTCTTGGTCTTTTCCCAAGACCAATTCGTAGTCTCCGTCGTCGAGCATTGCTGACTCTATATGATATGCAACAGTTTAATTAAGATGGTGTTTGAGTTAAATATTTCATTTCACGATAAAGTTGCAATCCAAAAGTTAATACACCTGAACTCATGAAACAAGGGGGTTTATTCTTAAGTTATTATTTACACTTAAGTTATGTCTATAGTATTGGAATTACTGAAACAGGAACTAAAATAGTTAAATTTGAATTCAAACTTCAAGTTTAAATTCAAATCTTAGATAAATAGAATCATAAAGTCTTGAAAATTTAATTATGGACTAATGATCCACATATTAGATTATGAATAAAAGATCTAATTAAATGAGCCTAAGGAACCTGCTTAATTATTTTCAAAACATCTCAAATTTGAATTACTCAAATTCAAAAGAATTTAAACTACAAAATAGTATTCAGTTTGAAACTTTCACACAAGCTTACACATGGCCTGTAGAAGTTACATACCAAAAATTACAATAAACAAAACTAACATGTAAAAGTTATACACAAAACACCTCTTAACCTTAGGTTTAAAATAGGTTTAAAAGTATTTGGTTTCAAATAAACTTCATTAATAAAAGTTGTAGGGTTTGAAATCTAGTTTCCAACAAAATTAGTTTGGCAATTTTTTGATTTTTCTATGGTTTTCTATGAATTTTGCAAGGCAGCAACATAGCCACATGAAATAACAGAACTACTAGAGGGGGGGTCCTCGATATTTTGCACTTGGGTCCCTGGAAAAAGCTTTCTTCTCACAGATGTGCCCCTGCCTGGCCTCGACATCAGCCGGTCGGACAGGGCCTACGGGACCTAGGGAACCCTGTGGAGGTGAACGTGCACGACGGGCGACATTGGAACGGGACCAACGACGGGGAGGTGTGGCGGCCGTGGCGGCTCGTCGCCGTTCCCGGCGAAGGGCCGGCGAACAGGAGAAACTAACGTGCGCACAAGCACCAGGGGGAGTTGGGGATGTGATCTCCGTACTTGGATTGGCCGAGGAGGTGGCGGAGGGGTGCTGTCGACGGTGAGGTCGAGCTCGGGCGGCTCCGGTGTGGGGCGGCTCGGGTGGAGGCAATTCCGGCGAAGGAGGGGCCGGGGTTGGACCGGATCAGCTTGGGGGTTAGGGAAGGAGGTGAGGAAGCGATAGGCCGAGGGAATTTGGGCGGGTGGCGCAGTTGAGGAGAATCCCAGCGAGGAGGAGCGGCGGTGGCTCGGTGTCGCGGGGAGAAAGAAAAGGCAAAGCAGCCGGGGAGAGGGGAGGTTCGATCGGGTTTTGTAGCCGTGCACGGTTTGCAGGAGAGAAGGAAAGGGAGAGGGAGATCGTGCGGCCAGGCACAGAGCGGCGGGCGGCGTCGGCGTGCCCAACGGGGCGGCGTGGCGGCCGCTCGGGGCGTCTGCCCGACATGGAAGAGCGAGGGATGGCCAGCGAGGGCAACGCAGGCGGTGGGAGGAGAGACAGGGCGACGCGTGGAGCAAGATCAGGAGGGCGCAGAGCTGCAGGTGCTCGGGGGTGGCCGGCGGCAGGAGTCACACGCGCGCGCAGAGGAGCAGAGGAGATCGGGGGCTGGGGGAAGACGATGGGGGACCTGATTGCAAAAAGCAAAAAACACAGGGGCCTCACTGTAAAGCATGGACAAGTTTCACACCAATGCTCAAATGGAGATGGACCCAAAAGCAAAAATGCAGGGTTTTTCAAGAGCCACAACTTTGCTTTAGGGTTCATCTACAAAAGAGCAATAGTTTTGAAATTAGTATAAAACTTAGCATAATTTTCAAACTTTATGTAAATCCTATAGATAAAACTACTCTACACATACATCCAAAAGGTAGTTTCACCTTCTTTTGCGATTTAAACACAAGTTTTGAACTTTTGCAAAATAACCCTCATACATTTGAATTCTACCCCCTATATTCACCCACTTAGCAGAAAAGGACCCTGATTTTAATATAATTATATAAACAATCACTTCTCCTTATCATTAAAATTTTTAAACATACTTTTGCTACACTTTGTACATAACAACATACTAAAGATCTAGGGTGTGACCATGCTATTTACCTGAGTGTCACAGCTTCAACTGGAAGATGGTTTAAGTCACCTTGGGGAATGATTTCTAGGTTGAGCTTTCTCATTTCCCAGCAAAGAGTTTCGTTGAAAGCTTCTACAGATAGACAAGAACAATGTGCTTTGCGACTGAGTGCATCCGCAACGACATTGGCCTTGCCTGGATGATAATGCACTTCCAAGTCATAATCTTTGATAAGTTCTAGCCAGCGCCTTTGTCTCATATTCAGATCTGCTTGGGTGAAGATATACTTGAGGCTTTTGTGGTCAGTGTAAATATGACACTTCGAACCCATTAGATGGTGTCTCCAGATCTTTAGGGCATGAATGACAGCTGCAAGTTCGAGATCATGGGTGGGGTAGTTCTATTCATGAACCCTAAGTGCTCGTGATGCATATGCAATTACTTGGTTGTCCTGCATAAGTACACAACCAAGTCCGGTTCCTGAAGCATCACAATAGATGTCAAAGGGTTTTGACACATCTGGTTGAGCTAAGACTGGAGCAGTCGTAAGACTATCTCTGAGAGTATGGAATGCGTCTTCGCATTTTTGATCCCATAGAAATTTCACACCTTTCTTTAGTAGTTCGGTCATAGGTTTGGCTATTCTGGAGAAATCAGGAATGAAGCGACGATAATAGCCAGCTAGACCAAGAAAGCTACGGATCTGATGGACTGACGTGGGGGGTTTCCAATCCATCACTTCTTGTACTTTGCTGGGGTCAACGGATATACCGTTACCAGAAATAGTATGGCCCAAAAATTTCACGGTATCCAACCAGAACTCGCACTTGGAGAATTTGGCGTACAGGTGGTGGTCTCTTAATCGCTGAAGGATGACATGAAGATGTTTGGCATGCTCTTCTGAGTTTTTGGAGTAAATTAGGATGTCATCAATGAAGGCCACAACAAATTTTTCGAGTTCTTGCATGAAGACAAAATTCATGAGGTACATGAAATATGCTGGTGCATTGGTGAGACCAAACGACATGACCAGATACTCGTATAGACCATATCGAGTGGAGAAAGCTGTTTTTGGAACGTCACTGGGCCGAATCTTAATTTGATGGTAGCCAAAATGAAGATCTATTTTAGAGAATACCTTAGCTCCGGCTAACTGATCCAAAAGAATATCAATGCGGGGTAGGGGATACTTATTTTTGATAGTTACCGCATTGAGAGGACGGTAGTCAACACATAGCCTTAAGCTGTTGTCTTTCTTTTTCACAAATAAGCTTGGACAACCCCATGGTGATGCACTTGGACGAATGAAACCCCTTGTCTAAGAGGTCTTGGAGTTGGATTTTTAACTCGATCAACTCGTTAGGAGGCATACGATAAGATCTCTTAGAAATAGGGGATGTACCAGGTTGGAGTTCTATAATAAACTCGATATCTTGATCTGGGGGCATTCCAGGCAAATCATCTGGAAAGACATCTGGATACTCACAGACGATAGGGATATCTTTTAGTTTGATCCCGGTTGTAGCATAAGTGCAAGGGCTAAGATACTGCTGTTGTGGGAGATAGAGAATGGTAGGCTCATACTCAGATGAATCTATTTCCACAATTCGAGAAGAGATATCTAAGGACACATGGTGTTGGGTCATCCAATTCATACCTAAAAGGACATCCATTCCCTTTAGGTTTAATACTAGCAGATCTGTTTTGATTAGATGACTACCCAGCTGAATTGGTACCATTCTACAGATTTGATTGGACAAAATCTTACCGCCAGGAGCTATGATCTTATAGGCTTCGTTTATAGAATAGATATCCAAGCCCACTTTAGTTCCACAATCCATACTAATAAAACTATGGGTGGCACCGGTATCAAAAAGAACAATAACCGAGTGATGGTTGATAGAAAATGTACCCGTCATTATCGGTGTTCCTTCGGGAAGTTTGGAGAGTGTGGTGAGGTTCACCCTTCCTTGGCGGACCTGGACCACTTGTCTCTTGCCCTTGCCCTTGCTGGTTGGACTGGATGTTTGCCCTTGGAAAGACTTCCTAAGTTGAGGGCAATCCTTGATGAAATGGGACGGGCTTCCGCATTTGAATCAACGATAGTTGCTGTTTCCTTGATTGGCTGGTGGAAAGCTCGGCCGCGGACCTTGCTGTGGTTGCTGCTGAAACTGTGGTGTCGGTGGTCGGTTGAATCGTGCCTGTTGGGGTGGTCTGGCTACCCATCTGCCAGGCAAATTGCCTCGAGGCGGAGCTCGAGGGCGTTACTCGGAACCAACCGATACCTTGACGGTTGCGTAGTTGCAGGCCCTGTAGGTGCCTTCCGTTTCTTTTCTGCTCTATGGGCTGAGATACAATCCTCTTGAGTAATGGCCATGTTGACAAGCTCGTTAAAATTGTTGGCCCTTACCAAATTCAGTTGTTCTTTAAGTTTGGTATTCAGGCCTCGGCGAAAACGATCTCTTTTGCGGGCATCACTATCCGCATGGTATCCCGCATATTGGCACAAGTGGTTGAACACTTGTGCATATTGCATAACGGTGCGGGTTCCCTAAGTCAGGTTCAGAAATTCATTGAGCTTTCGCTCAATGAGTCCTTCGGGTATGTGGTGCGCTCGAAACGCAGTGCAGAACTCATCCCAGGTGACGACATGATCGGCAGGCTGCATAGCATAAAAATGATCCCACCATAGGCGAGCTGTGCCACGGAGCTGCTGGGTTGCAAGAGCATCTTGTTCTCATCTGAACATGGGGCTGGCAATAAGGCGAACTTAGACTTGATGGTACGAAGCCAAGCGTTAGCGTTGAGAGGCTCATCTGCCTTGTGGAATAGCGGAGGCTGTGTGCTAAGAAAATCCTGATAACTGGCCGATGAAGGTTCATCTCGGCCTCGGGGTTGCTGATGGAAGTGGCCCATTTGAGCCTGCACAAGCTGGTTGAGTTCTATTTGTCGGGCCATAACCTCGGCCAGATTTGGAGGTGGCGGTGGTGGTTGCTGAGATCCACTGGCCTGCTCTGCCCGGAGACCTTCCGGGGTTCCGCGAGTAGCTCCGACCATCTAAAACAAAAGAGATATCCATTATCAACCATATCCTTACTCCAATTTCAGATGATATACCATTATCAAACAGAAGTGCAATCCATATGCTCTATTCAATCAACTCATTTCAGATACCAAGATATTGAGTAAGGTAATAGAACACAAGATTTAGATTGCTATAAGAACACTGGTGATCCTTATATCTTACATCAACGCACTTAACCACTGCAAACCATTGCCTAAGTACACGTGCCACATATACAACAAGTGGCTCTAGATCTAGGTAAACTATACATTACCTATGTCACACTTTTCTACACTAATTACAGCTAGACTGTCACCCACTCAACCTAAAACTAAAAGTCATCAAAATTGCCCACTGATGACTGACTACCCGAAGAAGAATGATGGGGACTGATAACATGATCTCCGTGCTCAGAATCGATCTTGAAGACTCCTTCGATTTCTTCAGGATCTTCCTCTTCTTCGCCTTCGGGTGCTGGTACCACAGGAGGTACAGGCTGCTATTGAAGTTCATTTATTTGTGCATGGGCATCATCAACTTCGAGAATGAGATCCTGGATCTGCTCTTGAAGAAATTCAATGATCGTGTTGCGTTGGGTGATTATCGCATCACTCTCATTGATCTGGTCTTCCCGATGATGAATAGTCTCATTTCGAGCAGCGATGATCCCATCTTTCTCGGTCACCAAGGCTCGAAGTTGGTCAACTTGGCTGACTTGTCTATCAGCCTCCCTATAGTAACTTCACGCAGTATTAATCAAGTGACCCATTTCGCGACGTAGTAACAGTTGATAATGCTGCTGCACACCCATAAACCGCATAGTACTCCGAAGTGCTTCCTCCGTGGAACCTTCTAACCTTTGACCTTTAGGGACTACTCTGAGGTCCCACTCTGGATCCTTGGGATCAGTGGTAGAAAATGTACCGATCGGCTGTCCTGCAGCTTCTCTTGGATGTTGCTTACAGAAAAGATAAATGGCTTCCAGTGCTGCTCCTTCGATGCTGTCCACTATTCGGTAGCCCATCACATCAACTTCAATGGGCTGCCATTGAGAGCAGAAGGGATGCTGAGGAATAGTCATTCTAACTCGACATCGGCGAACACCCTCCTCCTGATATTCCACTGCGTAGTACTGTGGAGGCTCAGTATAAAGGAGCGAACGCAATGACTCCCAAAGAAGGCGAGGGAAACCCTCCCAATGCAAGGCATCTGTATGGAAATGCCCAGCCGGACCCCAAAAGATGTTAGGAGGGACTGCCATCTGCAACAGCAATGCAAATGGTGAGACTTTTTACCTTGCTGAGAAATCACAAGATAAATGGAACAAGATAATCAAGTCTGATAACAGCAAAGGCTGAAAATCAGATGGATGCCTAAGGTACTTAAAATACTTAACTTAGAACTACCATGAGAATCCTATTAACCCATTCTAGAAATGAACAACACACTATTCCTCCTTAACAGAATTTAAACATACATTGTATTCGTTTGTTTGATAATACATGCACGTACTATTCACCCTCACAACCAAAACATCTGCCGAATATCTTCGGACTTACATAGTTAATTTTGGTGGCATAACACGTACGACACTCCCTAATAGCTAATCGATAAATCCTACCCGTCTTAACCTATTAATCATGGTTAGTGTACCTGCAACTGATCACACATATATATATCATGAACCTTTCATGGCAGCACGACATGAAAGCGTCCCCAAATAGTATTGTTCATTATAGAAACAGCATCTGTACAATTACCGCCGTACAGACAACGTTAACATACTTCATCGAAACAACGTATTCACGGGGGTACCGCAAAATGCGGGGGTATGAACAGCGATCGCCTTACCCTGCGCCGAACCATATACTCCCAATATAATCAACCTAAGTTGGTATATTGGCAGCATCTCAAGTAGGCCACTGCTTGAGAATCAACGTTCGGTTCGCATCACCGACGGGAAGGCTAACTCCCCAGTTAGCTGAGGATCCTTACCTTCTTACCTCATGATCGCAGGTGGCGTTATAGGAAGTAAGATTGGGTTGTACATGAATTTAAGTTTTGACGGAAAGTAGTGCTGTAAGTTAGAACTATCTATACATATATACATATACTAATAGCCACCTGAGCATTCCCATATAAATCCCTAGGGCTTTACGATCTAAGCACAGCCTTAATGAATCCAACGCACGTTGTAAATTCATTTGTTGGCAAATTTTATCTTGGAAACACTTTTTAAGAGCTACTGTAGTTGTAAAAGCAAACCTACAGCTCTGATATAGCTGTGGCAGAACCGCCTGAATTACACTAGCCCAAATACGCGAGTCCTCTCTCAGGGGCTCCAACGTACTTCAAACGGTGTAACCCATTGGTCTGTCGGGTCTCCGCCCAATACAACCACGGTTCAACAGGATCAAAGCAGGTTTACCCCGCATGAAGGCGAGTTTACAACCACAGTATAGCTCATCCACTTTTCATTTACAGATACGCAAATACTATTATAAACCTTGTTCAAAACGTAAAGTAAAACTTATACAAACAGGGTTTAAACCGACAAGCTAAACAGCTTGTCCGTGTTCACAGCGGAAGGAAAATAAACAGGCGACTACTTTCATCACAAAGGTTGACACCATGCTTAGCCCAAGGCCTGATGTCACTCAGGAGGGTCACTGCCAGTCGGGGATGGATCCCTTTCCACGGACCAGCCAAAAGGAACAGATGTTGGCCATGCAGGGTTGTCCGTGGGGCTCTCTAAGGTTATACCTGAAAATGATACTAGCAAGACTGAGTATCCTAATACTCAGCAAGGTTCACCCGGGATGGGGTATACTTAGCCCGTAACTAGACTCATGAAGGCATTTCAAGGGATCTGGGTCTGTTTTCAGCTGAAAAGCAACAAAGAGTATGTTCTACTTTCAAATTTTTGTTTTCAAATTCTAGTTGATTACCCATTCTAGGTTAGCACCTACACTAAGCAAGCAAGGTAGAGATTATCATTCATCAAGATTGTTCCATCATTAGTTACACTTCTTACTCTATGTGGTAGAAGGAATAAGCAGTCTCAATCTTCGCGAGAAACGGACGATTCTGAATCGAATTTCAAACCTTGCAAGGGTAAACCTAACTCACACGCTTGGAACTTCCAAAGATCATTCTAAAGCAACCGTTTGCCCTTCATTCCGGGTCGTGGAACAGGCCACCACAAGCGACTGCAGGACCGTACGCACACCAATTGTGCAGGACATACGTCTGTAGCGCGACTACATGATCCCATATTCTTGTCTGCCTTGCAGAACGTACTCCCACACATCGGTGCGTGAGAAAAACCAAATTACGAGTGGTGGGAGGTATGTCCACTTGCCGGGCCGATTGGTTACTAGGCTTACCGCTTTACCATATTTCGCGACATGTGGCTAGTACTTTCAAACGCTTAGCCACCATTACCACACACTTCGACTTTATCAACTTTAATCAACATAGACGGGGTAAACTTTCAGGTCATGTTACTGCATATGACCCCATCCATGATCCTTATAGTAATTGTAGAATAGTAAATCATTCAACTCCTATATCGCGCGAGTGACAGGAAATCACTCGACTTTTACCGGCCCTATTTAGCAGAGCGTCTAGGCGATAAGGACTCGGGTTCAATACATTGGTCCCTAAGATTCATGCATCTAGGGTTTCATCTCAACTCCTAGACGTAATGCAAGATATATAGTATAATAATGAAATTGTAGGAACTTGAAATACTGGGTTATGCATCGGGGCTTGCCTTCTTGAGTGGGGGTGGGGGCAGGAGTGTCAGAGACTTCCGAACTTTGGTTCGGGGCTTCAGTTAGATCCTCGGCGACGTTTATCGGGTCTTCAGGAAACCCTTGGTCTTGTCCCAAGACCAACTCGTAGTCTCCGTCATCGAGCGTCGTTGACTCTACATGATATGCAAAAATTTAATTGAGATGGTGCTTGCGTTAAAGATTTTATTTCACGATAAAGTTGCAATCCAATAAATAACACACATGAATCCATGAAACAAGGGGTTTAGGTTTGAATTATCATTTATAATTAAGTCATGATTATAGTACTGGATTTATGGAAAATGGGAACTAGAACATTTGAATTTGAATTCAAATTTCTAAGTTTAAATTCAAAACTTAGGTAAATAGAATTATAGAGCCTTGAAAATTTAATTATAGACTAATTATCAACATATTAGATCATGACAAAAAGATCTAATTAATTAAGCCTAAGGAACATGCTCATTTAATTTCAAATCAACATAAATTTGAATCACCTAAATTCAAAAGAAGTTAAACTACAAAACAAAGCTAAGTTTAAAACTTTTACACAGGGTTACACATAGCCTAGAGAAGTTACATACTAAAAAAATCATAAGAAACAAAGTTAATATGTAGAAGTTATACACAAAATACCTCTTAACCTTAGATTTCAAATAGATGCAAAAGTATTTAGTTTCAAACTAATCTTCATTAATAAAAGTTGTAGGGTTTGAAATCTAGTTTCCAACAAAACTAGTTTTGCAATTTTTGGATTTTTCTTCAGTTTTCTATGAATTTTACAAGACAACTATATCAATCACATGAAATAACAAAATTACATAGGGGGGTCCTCGGTATTTAGCGCCTGGGTCCCTGGAACAAGTTTTCTTCTCACAGATATACCCCTACCCGGCCTCGACAGCGGCCGGCCGTTCGGCCCCGGCGCGTTCTCGCCAGCGGCGAGGTTGCCGGCGGGGAAGGGCTGGTTGGGCAGGGTCTACGGGACCTAGGGAGCAGTTTGGGGAAGGGTGTGCTCGATGGGCGGCAGTGGAACATGACCAGCGACGAGGAGGGGCGGCGGCCGTGTCGGGTCACCGACGTTCCCGGCGAAGGGCCAGCGAATAGGGAAATCTAACTCGCGCACGAGCACCAGGGGGAGTTGGGGATGCGATTCCCGTACTTGGATTGGCCGAGGAGGTGGCGAAGGGGTGCTGTTGACAGTGAGGTGGCCTTCGGGCGGCTCCGGCGAGAGGCGGCTCGTGGTGGAGGCAATTCCAGCGAAGGGGGGGCCGGGGTTGGACCGGATCAGGTCGGAGGGCTAGTGGAGGAGGTGGGGAAGCGGTAGGCCGAGGGGATTTGGACGGGGTGGAGGGATCACGGCGAATTCCGGCGAGGAAAGTGCGGTGGCGGCTCGGTGTTGGTGGTCGCGGGGAAAGAGGAAGGGGGAACAGCAGAAAGGAGGAGCTCAGTTCGGCTTTATAGCAGCGCATTGCTTCGTAGAAGAGAGGGAGAGGAGCGGTGGTCACGGGATCGGGCTCAAGACGGCGAGCGACGCCGGCGGTGCCCTCGGATGCGTGGCGGCTGCTTGGCTTCGACGGCCCGACATGGCACGGCAAGGGGAAGACAGCGGAGGCGGCGCGGTGGTGGGAGAAGTGGCATGGCGACGCGTGGGTGAGGGGAGCAGCGCAGGACTGCACAGCGGTGGCCTGCGCGGCAGCGACGGCGAGGTGTGCTGCACCGGCGGCAGGGAGCACACGGGCAGGCGGCGGGCGACGTGGCCGAGCGGGGAGAGGTCAGCACGGGGGCGGGAAGCGGCGGGGCAAAGGCCAGAGCGACACGTGCACGGGCGCAGAGGGTTGCGGGAGCGGCAGAGGCGGCGCACATGGCCGGGCAGTGGCGGCGGCGTGTGGCAGAGGAGAAACAGAGGAGGGAGAGAGAGAGAGGTAGATGAAGGGGACCCAAATGCAATTTCAGAGAAATGCAGGGACCTTACTATAATGCATCAATAACTTTTAAACCAATGCTCAAATGGAGATAGGCCCAAAAGCAAAAGTGTAAGGTCTTTCAAGATCTACAACTTTGCTTTAGGGTTCACCTGCAGAAGAGCAACAGTTTTGAAATTAAAATAAAACTTAGCAAAGTTTTCAAACTTTATATAAATCCTATATAAAAACTACACTACATCTACATCCTAGGTGTAGTTTTACATACATTTACGATTTAAACACAAGTTTTCAACTTTTGCAAAACAACCCTCATACTTTTGAATTTTATTCTTCATGTTAACCCTTTTCCCTTAGCACTCAAAGTTCCAATTACACTTTTGCCAACTTTTGTACATAAAAACACACTAAAAATCTAGGGTGTGACCATGCTATTTACCTGAGTGTCACACTTGGCTTCCCTTATAACTCTCTCATCACGTGTCCGATGACCCACTCTCAGTACAACGAGTTGAGGTCATGCAGGGCCATGTGCTTAAACATAATAAGCTAACTACTCGGGAGATTTAAATGGCCTAAACAAGAGCTTGACACAACTAGTTTATTTCTACATCGAATAAATTTTGGTATCTTCGCATTATGCTACATAATGTATGCATTGTCTTTTTTCAGATCAAACTTCGGCAACAACTCTCCAGTTTGCTCAGCACATCTACGATGGCTTCGCTAGCTCCCAGGCTCGGGGGCTGGGCACCAATAACTACTCAACGTGGCTTCTATGGCTCACCTAGCTCATAAGTTCGGGGGCTGGACACCGCAAAACTACTTGGATGCTGACTCCTGTGCCGCGCCAAAAGGTAACCTTGCAGCGCCAAAAGGTATGTTAACACGAAAATGTGCCGCGCCAAATACCGAGCACTAGACGTGCAGCACGCCAGGGCGCACCTTGCAGCGCTGCTGCGCGAACCGGTTAGACCGGTGTGGTGGACCGATCAGATCGGTCTCGTCGGGGCGACCAGATGAAGATCCAACAAATGCCCGCTCAGGAGGGACCCCGTGTGGCAGAACCAATCTGAATTACACCAGCTCAAGTACGTGAGACCACTCTTGAGGGCTCCAACATGCTTCAAATGGTATAATCTCTTGGCCTGTCGGGTAACGTCCCGATTAACCACCGAATGCAGGATCAAACAAGGTACATCGCACGAAGGCGAGTCCAGAGATACAATTGCCATCACATTTTACATCACAGGCAGATATATTACATGAGTATTTAAAAGTAACATCAGATCCCAACTTGTGGGAATTATTACAAACAGTTTTAAGTTTCAAGTCATGCAGCGGAGTTTAAAGTACGTGCACTGTACACGTCGCCAGTTTAGATATCATGATAGCCCTGGCATGATATCACTCGGAGGGATCTGTGTTGGCCGGGGATGGGTCCCACTCCACGGACCAACCATCAGGCAGAGGGTAGGGCCACGGCATAGGCTGAGCAGAATCATCAGGGGATTACCTGAACAAAAAATCACAAGGCATGGCTGAGTATTCTAATACTCAGCAAGGCTTACCCGTTCATGGTATACTTAGCCATGTAACTAGACTTATGACGGCTTTTCAGTTTCTTGGGTAAAGTTTTCAGCTGAAAAGCAACAAAGAGTAGATCCTTAATTTCAAATTTTTAGCTTTCAAATTCTAGGTGGATAATCATACTAGATAAGCACCTATAACTATTCAAGCATGGTAGAATCATTAGCCAAACATCATCTTTGACTATCATAAAGTTGCTCTTGTTACTCTATGTGGTAAAGGGATCAAGCAGTCTCAATCTCCACGAGAAACGGACGATTCCTGAATCGAATTTCAGCCTTGCAAGGGTAAACCTAACTCACACGCTTGGAACATCCAGAGATTGTTCCGAAGCAACCGTTTGCCTTTCATTCCGACTCATGGATCAGATCCACCACAAGCGACTGCAGGACCATACGCACATCCAATGTGCAGGACGTACGTCTGTAGAGTGACTACACGACCGTACTCCTGGTTGCCCTGCAACATGTATTCCCACATGTCGAATCAAGTAACAGGAAAAACCAAATACGAGTGGTGGGAGGTATGTCCACTCCTCGGGCCGATTGGTTACTAGGCTTACTGCTTACCATATTTCACGGCATGTGGCTAGTACTTTCAAACGCTTAACCACCGCTACCACACACTGCGACCTTATCAAATTCACCAACACAGATGGGGTATCATCTCAACCATGATACCTCACATAAATCCCATCCGTCATCCTTATAGTGATTACAGGAATGTAAACATTGCAACTCCTATATCGCGTGAGTGACAAGAAATCACTCGACTTCTACCGGCCCTATTAGCAGAGCGGCTATTCGAACTCAAGTGCTAGTATTCAATACATTGGTTCCTAGGAAAATGTAACTAGGGTTTCTCATACAATTCCTATGAACGTAATGCATAGATAGATATAAATAATATAGGTTGCAGTGTACATGAAGTAGGGGTTATGTCCGGGGCTTGCCTTCTTGCGTAGGGTTGGGGGCAGTAGTATCAAAGTTTTCCGAACTTTGGTTCAGAACTTCAGTTAGATCTCCGACAGCGTTCCTGGGGTCTTCAGTTGATTCCACTCCTTGTTCCGGGATTAGTTTGTAGTCACCGTCGGTGAGAGTGGTCGAGTCTACATGATATGCAAAGTTATAAGTTAAGGGATGCATATTATTTTATTTTATTTCACGATAAACTTGCAATCCAACGAATATATAATTTACTTTTTACACATATCATTTATTTCTCTACTGGGCAGTCATTTATCGGGTATTAACCATTTTATGTAGTCACATTAAGTAACAGGGTTGGTTACCCTAAATATTTAACTAATGGCATGAGGTAATAGGTTGAGTTGGTTTCAAGTATTTAAACCTATTATTAATAACTTTATCTATTTGCTTGCTAATTACTTATACTAACCCTAGGTCATTATTTAATCATGGACTTATTTTATTTAGAAAAGAGCATAACATTATCATTGCATGTTTTATTTTATTTAGAAACTGAAAGTCAATCTATAAGGAAAGTTGGAGATCATAAAATGAGGATTCCAACAAATTTTAGTTTGTATTTTTATGATTTTTCCTTGAATTGATATGTAATTTTAAAATATGCATATAAAATTACACAAGGGGGTCCTTAGGGCACTATTCCTATGAGTCACACTCTTTGCAGACAGCCCCTCGGGCTTTTGATTCTTCCCACCCGTGGTCCTTGGCTGTGGTCAGAGAGAGGGCAGGGGTTTGACTGGCCGGTTCCGGTGACGGCGATCACCGGCGGCGAGGGTGGAGGGGTGGGGAAGCATCACCACGTCGGTGCGCACCTGGGGGTGGTCGGGATCGGGTCGGGGTGGGCTGTAGCGGTGGCACGACGGGGACAGTGCGGCCGGCGGTGGAGATGAACGGTGGGAACGGTGCTCCGGTGGTCGGGGGTGGTGGGGAAGTAGTCAAGGAGCTTCAGGGCGATGTGGAGAAGCTCGGGGTGGCGGCAATTGGGATCGAGGAGGGCCGGAGAGAGGTGTCCCACGGCGAACAGAAAGCGGCGGCGGGTGGAGATCGCCGGCAATCATCGGGGAGTTAGTGTGGTGCACTAGGGGACCAATTGGGGGGGTCGTAGAGCTTCACGGGGTCGAGAGGAGTTTACCTGAGGTGTTGTCATGGTGCGGGAGGGCTCGGAGTGGGCTGCCCACGGTGAGCAGAAGGCGGCAGCGGAACTCGAGCTAGCCGGAGCCGTGGAAGACGAGGCTTGGATGCGGGAGGGTGAAATTGGACGGGCTGTAGAGCACCAGTGGGTCACTGCGGTGCTGTGGGAGCACTGGATTGGGGTGGAGCGGCGGCAGCAGCGGCTGTCGACGGTAGCCAGGAGGGGCGGCGGAGGTCCGGTGAGGGGGTTGAGCTTAGGAAAGGAAATGTTGTGGAAAAGGAGGGCGGCAAGAGGTAAACAAGATCATAGGGCGGCCGTTAGGCATGTGTTAAGGCCAGGAGCGGGGCTACGGTGCAAGCAGGAGCTAGCAACGGCGGCGAGAGCATGGCGGCCGGCGGACGGCTCGGGAATTCGTGGCGCGCGTGGGAGGGCAGCAGGGGAGGGGAACAGGGCCGGGGCAGGAGGAGAACGACGCGTGATCGTCATTCCAGCAGGAGGTGGCGCGGCAGCGGCGGCAGAGCGGCAGCTAGGGGCGAAGCCCTGCCGGCAGCAGGAGGGGGAACAGAGCAGAGGAGCACGTGCTCGAGGAAGAAGAAGAGAGGGGAGGGGGTCCGGGGGACCTGTTTGGAAATTCCAAGAATTTCACGGACTCCACGGTAAAGAAAGATTTCCCACTGATGTAGGGGTCTAATTAGGAAATGCCCAAAATGAAAGTTGGAGAGTTTTTCAAACTCTACAATATTATTTTAAGCTTCAAGTTCAAAAACTCAAAGTTTATAGCTTTACATGTTAAATTTTGAACAAAAGTGGAATTTGAATTACTTTTGTCCTTACCAAAATGGATTTGATGAAATTTTGGATACATTTGTAAGTTTTCATGGGATGTCATGATGACTTGTATTCTTGCATTTTAGCCCTTAAGTAAACTCTAAAAGTTACTCTTATACTTCACTAATTTGCATAAGAGGACCCATATTTTTGCATTAATTATATTTAGGTCCCTGCTTTCACATAAAGACCTATTTTTTCTAGGATTTAATCTATCTATTACATTTTCTTTCCTATGGTGATATAAATTTGACTCCTAGAGTTATTTTTTTCCTAGGTTTGAAAGCTATCTCCCATTTTACCCAATTAACACTTAAGAACCTATATTTTACAGAATTACAATTATACCCCTATTCCTTTGTGCTATACACATACACCATAACAAACATACACTTTTACACTAAAACCTAATGTCTATATTTCTAATTACCTGAATGTCACAGCCTTCCCCCCTAAAAAGAATCTCACCCCGAGATTCTGATGTAGAATGGAGTTGGATAATTAGATTTGGGGATTGGTTTGAAGAAAGTTTGGGAAATTTTGTTGAAGATAGGATTCTGTTTCCCAAGTTTCTTCTTCTTCGTTGTGATGATCCCATAAGATCTTATACATTTTGATCTTCTTCTTTTTTCTAGTGACTCTCTCCTTGGTATCCAAGATTTGGATGGGTTGTTCGGTGTAAGATAGATCAGGTTCAATCTCAATGGCATGGGTTTCAACGATCTCTATAGGTACCTTGATACATTTCTTGAGTTGAGAGATATGAAAGACATCGTGAATGGCAGCCATTTGAGATGGAAGACAAATTTTGTAAGCCACTGGGCCACAGACTTTAAGGATTTCGAAGGGTCCGACATATCGGGGTGCTAACTTCCCTTTTATGCCGAAGCGCTAAACACCCTTGGTAGGAGATACTTGGAGATAGACAAAATCTCCTACTTGGAATTGTAGAGGTTTCCTTGTTTGATATGCATAACTTTTTTGTCTAGACTAGGCCGTTTTAAGATTGTCTTGAATAACCTTGACCTTATCTTCGGCTTCAACGACTAGATCTGGTCCAAAGATTTTGCGTTCGCCGGTCTCAGACCAACTCAAAGGAGTTCGACATCTTCGACCGTATAACGCTTCAAAGGGAGCCATCTGAAGACTAGATTGATAGCTATTATTATAAGAGAATTCGGCCAAGGCAAGACACTTGTCCCAGCTTGTACCATAGTGAATAATACAAGCTCGGAGCATGTCTTCAAGAATTTGATTAACTCACTCGGTCTGTCCATCAGTCTGGGGATGATATGCAGAACTTCGAATTAGTTTGGTTCCAAGAGCAAACTGCAATTGTTCCCAGAAGCGTGCGATGAATTGTGCCCCTCGATCAGAGACGATGGTCTTAGGGACACCATGCAACCGAACAATTTGATCAAGATAGACTTCGGCATACTTCTTAGCAGTATAAGTTGTATGCACAGGGAGAAAATGAGCGGTTTTAGTAAGTCTATCAATGACTACCCATATGGAATCATGTTTTTGGGACGTGTTAGGAAGATCGACAATGAAATCCATACTAATGTCTTCCCACTTCCATGACGGAATGGGTAGTGGTTGGAGTATACCAGATGCTTTTAAATAACTGGCTTTAACTCTCTGGCACATATCACACTCGAATACATATTTAGCAATTTCTCTTTTCATTCTGGTCCACCAAAAATTTTGTCGAAGATCTTGATACATTTTGGTGCTACCAAGATGAATAGAGAATTTAGATAGATGTGCTTCATCAAGGATTTGTTTGCGAAGTTGATGATCTTTAGGTACAACAATACTATTGTTGAACAATAGAACTCCTTGATGATCTGTGTGGAAACACTTATATTTGGCTTCTCCATGAGATAGTTTTGATTTGATAATTTTGATACCTTCATCATGTAATTGCGACATGATGATTCTATCTTGAAGAGTAGACTCGATAGATAATAGATTTAGACTACCTTGAGAGATGATCTCTAGATTGAGTTTTCTCATCTGATTGCAGAGAGTGTCATTGAAAGCTGCTATGGATAAGCAATGACAATGTGCCTTGCGGCTAAGTGCATCCGCAAACACATTGGCTTTGCCAGGATGGTAGTGTACCTCAAGATCGTAGTCTTTGATCAGTTCTAACCAACGCCTTTGCCTCATATTCAGGTCAGCTTGGGTAAAGATATATTTGAGGCTCTTATGGTCAATGTAAATATTACACTTGGCGCCCATAAGATGATGTCTCCAGATTTTGAGAGCATGAATAACAGCTGCCAATTCAAGATCATGAGTTGGATAATTTTGCTCATGATTTCGAAGTGCTCGGGATGCATAAGCAATGACCCGGTTGTTTTGCATAAGAACACAACCAAGGCCAGTTCCAGAGGCATCGCAATAGACAACAAAAGGCTGGGTATTATCTGGCTGAGCTAGCACTGGAGCGGTTGTTAAAAGTTTTCTCAAGGTGTGGAATGCTTCATCACATTTACCGTCCCAACGGAACTTAACCTCTTTCTTAAGTAGCTCAGTCATGGGTTTAGCTATCTTGGAGAAGTCTGGAATGAATCGGCGATAATATCCCGCCAATCCAAGGAAACTTCGAATTTGATGGACTGAAGTTGGAGGCTTCCAATCCATAACCTCCTGGACTTTTGTTGGATCAACCGATATGTCTTCACTGGAGATAGTATGTCCCAAAAATTTCACACTATCCAGCCAGAATTCACATTTTGAGAATTTGGCGTAAATGCGATGATCACGTAGTCATTGAAGAACGACATGTATATGATTAGCATGGTCTTCTTTAGTCTTAGAATATATCAGAATATCATCAATGAAGACCACAACGAATTTGTCGAGTTCCGGCATAAAGACTAAATTCATGAGATACATGAAATATGCCGGCGCGTTAGTAAGCCCAAATGACATAACCAGATATTCATATAGTCCATATCTGGTCGAGAAAGCCGTTTTTGGAATGTCACAAGACTTGATTTTGATCTGATGATAACCAGAGCGTAAGTCAATCTTAGAAAAGACCTAGTTGATCGAACAAGATGTCAATGCGGGGAAGAGGGTACTTATTTTTGATAGTGACCGCATTGAGTGGACGATAATCGACACATAACCTTAGGCTATTGTCCTTCTTCTTTACAAAGAGAGCCGGACAACCCCAAGGTGAAGCACTTGGGCGTATGAAACCTTTGTCAAGAAGATCTTGGAGTTGGATTTTTAGCTCGGCCAATTCATTTGGAGGCATGCGATACGGTCTCTTTGAAATAGGAGCAGTGCCAGGTTGAAGTTCGATAATAAACTCGATGTCTCTGTCTGGTGGCATTCCAGGTAAGTCATCTGGAAAGATATCGGGGTACTCACAGACTACAGGAATATCTTTTACTTTGATGTCTGTGATAGCATAAGTACAAGAGTGAAGATATTCTTGCTGAGGCAGATAGAGGGTAATGACTCTTTGCTGTGGTGAGTTAATCTCAATAACTCAGGAAGAGATGTCTAGCAGTACTCTATGTTCAGTCATCCAATTTGTCCCAAGTATAACATCAATACCCTCTAAGTTTAGCAAAACCAAATCAGTTTTGATTACCTGGCTACCTTACTGAATTGGCACACTTTTAACCATTTGGTTAGAAGTAATCTTTCCTCCGGGGGTAGAAATCATATAGGACCCCTGGGTAGGGCAAAGATCAAGTCCTATTCAGGTACCATAGTTGTTACTAATGAAACTATGAGTTGCTCCTAAATCAAATAATGTAACAACTGGTTTGAGGTGAATAGAGAATGTACCCGACATGACGGGGGCTCCATCCGGAAGTTCTGCAAGGGTGGTGAAGTTAATTCGCCCTTGCCGGACTTGCATCATCGGCCTCTTGCCCTTGTTTTGGTTACCCTGATTGGAACTCTACCCTTGGTTAGGTTTCTTGGGCCGCGGACAATCTCTGATGAAATGATCCGCACTTCCGCAATTGAAACAGCGATAATTGCTGCTTCTCTGTTGGACTTGTTGAACATTTGGCCATGGGCCCGATTGCTGTGGTTGTTGCGGAGGTACGGGAGGTCTATACCCTCCTTGTTGTTGAGGCGGCCTGAAAACCAGTCTGCCAAATGGAGCATTCCGCTGTGGCGCTCTAGGCGGTACACTCTGAACGAATCGGTACCGCGAGGGTTGAACACCTGCGGGTCCAGTGGTAATCCTTCGCTTCTTTTCGGCACGGTGTGCCGTGATGCAATCCTCCTGAGTCAGGGCCATGTTAACCAGCTCGCTGAAGATATTTGCCTTTATAAGGTTCAAACATTCTTTGAGCTTAGTGCTCAAGCCCCGACGGAAATGGTCCTGCTTCTTGGTGTCACTATCCGCGTGATAGCCCGCGTACTGACACAGGTGATTAAAAGCCTGTGCATATTGTAGTACGGTGCGGGTGCCTTGGGTAAGTGCCAAGAACTCATTCAGTTTTCGCTTCATCAGTCCTTCAGGTATATGATGTGCCCTGAAGGCATTCCGAAATTCTTCCCAGGAGATAACATGGCCATCAACTTGCATGGCACAATAGTTATCCCACCAGATACGGGCAGCTCCGCGTAATTGTTGGGCAGCAAAGTGAGCCTTGCTAGAATCCGCACATGGAATTGTAAGAAGAGCAAACTTTGATTCAATGGTACGAAGCCAAGCATCGGCATCCAGAGGCTCCTCCACTTTGCTGAATAGGGGGGGCTGGGTACTGAAGAAATCTTGGTAGTTTGCCACCTGAGGTTCATCACGACCTCCTCGTGCTTGCTGGCGCTGTTGGTTTTGCTGTGCTTGTACCAGCAGATTGAGAAGTTTAGTTTGCCGAGCCATAACCTCGGCTAGATTTGGAGGTGGCGGTGGCGGTTGTTGAGAACCGCTGGCCTGATCTCCCCGGAAGCCTTCCGGGGTTCCGCGCGTGGCTCCAACCATCTGAAACAAAGGAGATATCCATTATTAACCACATAGCCTTACTCCCAATTTCAGAAGGTACACCACTCAGATAAGCAATGCATATACTCCATTCAATCATCTCATTTCAGAAAATAAAGATATTGGAACAAGATGATGAAACACAAGGCTTATATTACATCACAGATTCTGGCTGTCCATAACATCGTACATTAAAAGGATCCATACACAGGCCATCTATAATACAATAAATGGTACACGGTCTTAAGTAAACTACTTACTACCTAAGTCATTACACTTTACACGGGTTACATCTAAAGAGTCGATGATTTGACAACTAGAAATCATCAAAATTGCCTACAGAAGACTGACTGCCAGATGAAGAGTAATCTGGCTGAGGATTGGGCTCCAGATCTCCATGCTCGGAGTCAAGCTCTGAGACTCCCTCAATTTCTTCCGGATCTTCTTCTCCATCTCCAGGTACTGGGGGTGTAGCGGGACGTATCGGTGGCTGCTGTAGTTCCTCAATGTGAGCCTGGGCATTGTCAGCCTCAAGAATCATGTGGCAGAACCGCCTGAATTACACCGGCTCAAATACGCAAGTCCCTTCTCAAGGGCTCCAACGCACTTCAAACGGTGTAACTCATTGGTCTGTCGGGTCTCCGCCTGATACAACCACGGTTCAACAGGATCGAAGCAGGTTTACCTCGCACGAAGGCGAGTTTACAACCACAGTACAGCTCATTACTTTTAATTTACACATAAGCAAACATTATTACAAACCTTGTTCAACTGCAAATAAAACTTATACAAATGGTGTTTAAACCGACAAGCTAGACAGCTTGTCCATGTTCACAGCGAAAGGAAAATAAACACACGACTACTTTCGTCGCAAAAGTTGACACCATGCTCAGCCCAAGGCCTGGTGTCACTCAGGAGGGTCACTGCCAGCTGGGGACGGATCCCACTCCACAGACCAACCAAAAGGAACAGAAGTTGGCCATGCAGGGTTGTCCGTGGGGTTCTCGAAGGTTATACCTGCAAATGGTACTAGCAAGACTGAGTATTCTAATACTCAGCAAGGCTTACCCGGGATTGGGTATACTTTAGCCCGTAACTAGACTTATGAAGGCATTGTAAAGGCTCTAGGTTTATTTTCAGCTAAAAAGCAACAAAGAGTATGAACTACTTTCAAATTTTAGCTTTCATATTCTAGTTGATTATCCATTCTAGGTTAGCACCTACACTAAGCAAACAAGGTAGAGATTATCATTCATTAAGATTATTCCAACAATAGTTATGCAACAGTTTATTTGAGATAGTGTTCAAGTTAAATCATTCATTTCACGATAAAGTTGCAATCCAAAAAGTTAATACACATGAACTCATGAAACAAGGGGGGTTTAGTTTTGAATTATCACTCATATCTAAGTCATGATTATAGTATTGAACTTATGGAAAACAGGAACTAGAACATTTGGATTTGAACTCAAATTCCAAGTTTAAATTCAAAACTTGGGTAACTAGAATTATAAAGTCTTAAATATTTAATTATAGACTAACTATTAACACACTAGATTATGACAAAAAGATCTAATTAGTTAAGCCTAAGGAACATGCTTAATTAATTTCAAATCATTCCAAATTGGAATTTGCCTAAATTCAAAAGAAGTTAAATTACAAAATAGTGTTAGGTTTGAAATTTTGATACAAGTTCACACATGACCTATAGAAGCTACTTCCCAAAAATCATAATAAACAAAGTTAGCATGTAAAGGTTATACACAAAACATCTTTTAAACTTAGATTTAAAATAGGTTTAAAGTAGTCGGTTTCAAACTAAACTTTATTAATAAAAGTTGTAGGGTTTGAGATCTAGTTTCCAACAAAATTAGTTTCGCAATTTTTGGATTTTTCTACAGTTTCCTATGAATTTTACAAGACAGCAACATCAATCACATAAAATAACAACACATATAGGGGGGTCTCGGTATTTTTGCGCTGGGGCCCCTGGAACAAGATTTCTATTTGCACAAAAGGCCTTGCCAGGCCCCGACGACGGCCGGCCGATCAGCCCCGACGCGTTCTCGCTGGCGGCGAGGTCGCTGGCGGGGAGGGGCTGGTCTGGCATGATCTATGGATCCCAAGGGACAGTTTGGGAGGGAAGATGCTCGACGGGCAACAGTGGAACATGGCCGGCGACGGAGAGGTGCGGCGGCCGTGGCGGCGCATCGCCGTTCCCGGTGAAAGGCCGGCGAACATGGGGATCTAGCACGTGCATGAGCACCAGTGGGAGATGGGGAGTCGTGCTGAGTACCTGGATGAGCCGGAGATCAAGTGGAGGGTGCTGCCGACGGTGAGGTCGAGCTCGAGTGGCTCCGGCGAGAGGTGGCTCGGGGTGGGCGCAATTCCGGCGAAGGGGAGGCCAGAGTTGGACTGGATCGGGTCGGGTGGCTAGAGGAGGAGGTGGGGAAGCGGTAGGCCGAGGGAATTTGGGCAGGGTGGAGAGATCACGGCGAATTCCGGCGAGCAATGTGCGGCGGCGGCTCGGTGTCGTGGGGAAGAAGAAGAGGCAAAGCGACCGGGGAGAGGGGGGGTCCGGTCGGGTTTTATAACAGCGCGTTGCTTCAGGGAAGAGAGGGAGGGGGAGAGGTCATGGGCCATGCCCAGGACGGCGGGCGGCGCCGGCGTGCTCGACGGGGCGGCGTGGCAGCTGCTCGGGATCGGCGGCCCGGCGTGGAATGGCGAGGGGATGACAGCGGATGGGGCACGGGTGGTGGGAGGAAGAAGAGAGCGACGCATGGGCGCGATGAGAGCGGCGCAGGGCTGCACAGCGGCGGCCTGCGCGGCAGCGACGGCGAGATGCTGCACCGGCGGCAGAGGGCTCACGGGCAGGCGGCGGATGGCGTGGCGAAGCGAGAAGAAGCCAACGCGGGGCCGGTGAGCGGTGAGGCGAGTGGGGAGGCTGCACGTGGCTCGGGCCAGGGCGGTGCAGAGGCAGCAGGGTGGCGCACATGGCTGGCCAACGGCGGCGGCGTGCAGCAGAGGGGAAACAGAGGAGGGAGAGAGAGGGGTAGACGAAGAGGGACTGAAGTGTAATATGAGAGAAAGCAGGGACTCCACTGTAAAGCACCAATAACTTTTAAACCAGTGCTCAAATGGAGATGGGCCCGAAAGCAAAAGTGTATGGTTTTTCAAGATCTACAACTGTGCTTTAGGGTTCATCTGCAGAAGAGCAACAGTTTTGAAATTAAAATAAAACTTAGCAAAGTTTTCAAACTTTATATAAATCCTATATAAAAACTACACTAACTACATCCTAGGTGTAGTTTTGCATATATTTATGATTTAAACGCAAGTCTTCAACTTCTACAAAACAACCCTCATACTTTTGAATCATATCCTCCATGTTCACCCAATTAGCACGAAAGGACCTCTATTAAAAATATAATTATATAAACAGTCACCTTTTCATGGCATTACAATTTTTAAACACACTTTTTCCACATTTTGTACATAACAACACACTAAAACTCTAGGGTGTGACCATCCTACTTACATGAGTGTCACAGCCTTCCCCCTAAAAAGAATCACGTCCCGAGATTCGGGAACAGGATGGAGTTGAATAATTAAGTTCGGAGGTTGGCTTGGAAGAAGTCGGGAAAATTATGCTGAAGATAGGATTCGGTTTCCCACTTTGCTTCTTCTTCTGTATGATGGTTCCACTGAATCTTGTATATTTTGATGGTTTCTCTTCTAGTGCTCCTTTCTTTGGTGTCTAGTACCCTGATTGGATGCTCTATATAGGTCAGATCAGATTCGATTTCGATAACTTGGAAATCGATAATTTCGGTAGGAATCTTAACACACTTCCTGAGTTGGGATACTTGGAAGATGTTATGGATGGCCGCTAATTGAGAAGGAAGTTGGAGACGGTAAGCTACGGGTCCACAGATTGATTTCAAAGGGTCCGATGTATCGAGGAGCAAGTTTCCCTTTTACACCGAATCTTTGAACACCTCGGGTAGGAGATACTCGAAGATATATGTGATAGTTCAAGTACCTGTAAGCTAGGCATATAATTTGTTAGTGTGAAGTATGTGCTTGTTAGTGTAAAGCTTGTGTATGTTTATGTGAAGCTTTTGAAAATTTAAAGTGCAAGTAAAAAGGGTATTTTTGTAATTATGGAAAAACCTAGGGTTGTTTTTGCAAAATGTATTAGGATAGGGGGTATCTTCAAAATAAGTGAAGGGTGGTTTTGCAGACATGTTTTTCTTACTTTATCCTCTGTAAAAAAATATATATTTATCCAAAAGTTTTATTTGGAATGTATGTGTTGAATTGTGTAAAATTTTGGGTAAAGTTGTGAAAATAAGGGTATTTATGTAATTTTATAAAAGTACAAGTCTTTTTATGCAAGTAGTTGATTTACAAAAGTAATTCTCAAAGTTACTCAGGACTAAAGTGTAAAAGGTGCAAGTCATTATGACATGTCTATCCAATCATTATGACGTGTCTATCCCGTCATCATGACGTGTCATAAATGCTTGTATTTAGGTCCTAAATATTATGAAGTTGCACTCTTTAGGACAAAAGTAATTCAAATCCAACCTTTGTTCAAAATTTAACGTGTAAAGATATAAGTTTTGAGTTTTTGAACTTGAGTCCTAAAGCAATGTTGTAGAGTTTGAAAAACTCTCCAACTTTCGTTTTGGGCATTTCTTCATTAGGGTTTTAGATTAATGAGAAATTATGCTTTACAGAAAGGTCCTTGCAATTTTCTAAATTTACACACAAGTCCTTGGGAAGTCCTATTTCCCTTTCTTCTCTCTCTGTTCTGCCGCTCTCCCTGGCGTCTCTTTCTTTTTCTCTTCCACCGGCGGCGCCTCTTCCAGGGAGGTCTTCCCCTGCATTCCCTCCCCCTGTGCGCGAGCGGGCGCGGCTCCAGGCGACGGCGCGACTCCAGGCGGCGGAGCAGCTAGCGGCGGCGGCTGGACGGGGCGCTCTGGCACGCGCGTGCGGAAGCGGCGCGGCGCTGGCGGCTTCGGCAACAGGAGAAGGAGGAGGAGCTGTGCAGGGCAACGACGTGCAGAGCGACGACGTGCAGGGCGGCGACGTGCACCGCATGGCGATGTCCCCGCTGGGCGAGCTCAGGCCGCGACCGAGTTGGTGTGCAGGAAGGTCGCGCGCGGTGCGGGAGGAGCTGCAGTGTGGCGACTACAGGCGAATCCGCACAGGAGCAGTAGAGCCGCGCGTGGTGGACGTCGGAGGCCGTTGAGGAGAAAGCAACGGACGAAATCAGGCGGCACTGCGAACTGCTCGTGGAGGATTTGGAGGTGGCCAGGTGCGAGCAGACCATGGCCCTCGCGGAGGCAGAGGGGGCGAGTGTGGCGCGGCGAAGCGAAGGCGGAAGTTCAGGCGGAATTCGATTGGCGCATCCGCAAGTGCGTGCGGGGCGTTCTACTGGCGGCGGTGGTAGGCCGACCCGGATGGCGTCGCAGCAGGCGGAAAGGGTGACAGAGCTACACCTTGTGCGAGCGAGAGTGGCGCACAGGGGCTGCGGCCAGGCACGGCGGCCCTGCAAGTAACTGCGCGGGCATACCGGATGTGTTTGTGCAGTGCATCTGCGTGAGCAGAGGAAGTTCAACCTGTGAACAGGAGAACCCTGAAGTTCGTGAAGGAGTCGGCATAGCGAACCAATTCGGCCCTATCGGCTTCTCCCATAAGTTCACGAAATCCAGCAGCTTCTATTCCTCGCCGATCGCCCGAGCAAGACCACAACACCTCAAGAAAGCTCGTGAACCCTCTTATCGAGCCTCTTCGATCCCTGTATGCCAAAACATCGTCGCCGTGGCAAAGCCGACTACCGTCACCACAGGTCACCGTGAGGAATACCCCTCCAGCCATTCTCTATCCACTACAATCCCCCGGCAAGCTTCTTCGTCACCCGATGAACCTCTCCAGTTCCACCACGCCATCCTTCCCACACCGGAACCTCGTCACCATTGAGCACTTCTCACCACCAATCCTATTCATCGCGGGAATTCACTTTCCACTCGTTCTCCTCCACAACCAAAGTTACCCCATGGTTTGCCCTGATCCACTGAATCTTCCAAATGCCGGCGACCCCTTTGCCGGAACATCATCGTCTTCTTCCTATTCTCTGTTTTCCCCGACCAGAGACTTAATTGCTTCGATTTAGAAAGTTCTAGGGTGTTCTCTGTAAAATTCCCAGAGCTTTCTTTATTTCAAATCAGTGAACTTCTATATTCCATAGAAATTTGTAAGAAGTTCATAAAAATACAAAATCAGTTTTGTTTGAATCCTTAGATCAAAATCTACAAGTTTTATGTTGTGATCTTGAACTGAAAGTCTTTAATTTGTGGGCTAGGTTAAATATTAGGGAATGAGTGCTTTATTGTACCTTATATTGTATGCATGTGTTATAGCTTAAAGATAAATCATAGGATGTATGTCTCAAGTAGAGATGTGTGATATCTAGTTAATCCTTTTACACGAGTGCTCATATCCTTGCCATCAAGACTTTGTCCTTGTTTTGATTGCCGTTTCCTTAAGGTCCTTTTCGTATAGGGATCCTTGTTAGTCCGTGTGTATCTGCTACTTATCCAATACATCTCTGCAGCTATGCTTCAGCGTCGGCTATCAGCTCAGCCACTAAGCATCCGTTTCCTTTGAGTCTATGATGTTTTTGTGTAACAGCTGTCAGCCGATGCATTTCTTTTGATATGCTTTTACCATCGGTTAGCTGATACGGTTTTTATCTTTCTAATATCGGCTACTGCCGATACAATTCTTTTGTTCTGTCCTACATCGACTGCACATAGTCGATGTATCGGAGATGCACACATAATCTTAGGATTCTTGCTATCGGCCGATCCAAGCCGATTTTAGTTGTTTTCCATATCGGTCAAATATGGCCGATCAACCCTTAGTTTTCCCATCCTTGTCCACACACTTCTATCAGCCAATTTATCGGCTGAGCGATCGGCTATATATCTATCGATCACATACCCTCAACCACACTCCAATCAGCTGCACATCTGTAGAACATATCCCCATCGGCACAAACCTATCAGCCACATCCTCTTTAGTCTAATTCCGTACGTGTGGTTTCATCAGCCTAGTCTGATATTAGTGTTCTGTTACACCTAGTTCTTGTAACAGGTCTGACTTAGATAACCCCATCGGCTGTACGTCACTCAATTGTTGTGCTGACATAATCAAGCCGATACAACCACACCTAGTTACTTAGGATAACACTTAAGCACATCTCAGTTAAGACAGCTGCTTTAGGAATCATCCCTCTGCTAAAGTAATCGATGCTTTCATCGATCAATTAGGAACCCGATGCACCTATCAATCGGCTACACAGGCCAAAGTACACAACCCTAGATCAGTAAGATAGCACAGTAGACATGCCTCTGTTAAGCACGACCAAAGCACATGAATCGGCTAAACCTGATGCATCCTCATCGGTTAAGGCCAAGACCAATACACCAACCAATTAGATAGACCAAAGTCATGCTGATAATCCAATCGGCAAGATCCTTCCTTTTTCTGTACTTAAAGTACTGTAACTTCAACGTCCTGCACTTTGGAAGTGCGTATGGTCCTGCAGTCGCTTGTGGTGGATCTGATCCATGAGTCGGAATGAAAGGCAAACGGTTGCTTCGGAACGACCCTTTGGTGTTCCAAGCGTGTGAGTTAGGTCTACCTTGCAAGGTTGAATTCGATTCAGAATCGTCAGCTTCTCATGAAGATTGAGACTGCTTGATCCCTTTACCACATAGAGTAACAAGAGCAATGTTATGATTATCAAAGATGATGTTTGGTTAAAGATTTTACCATGCTTGAGTAGTTATAGGTGCTTACCTAGAATGGATAACCAACTAGAACCTGAAAGCTAAAAGTTGAAGTTAAGGATCTACTCTTTGTTGCTTTTCAGCTGAAACTAAACCCAGAACCCATTATAAGCCTTCATAAGTCTAGTTACATGGCTAAGTATACCATGAGACGGGTAAGCCTTGCTGAGTATTAGTATACTCAGTCGTGCTAGTTACATATTTTTCAGGTAAAGTCTTTGAGGACCCTACTCTTCCCCTATCTTGGCCCTGTGCTCTTCCAGATGGTTGATCCTTGGAATGGGATCCATCCCCGGCCAACACTGATGATATCGAGTGATGTCGTGCCCGGGCTTAGCATGACATCCGTCTTGACGACGTGTGTAAATCGTCGCGTATGTTTTCCGCTGCCAAAAACCATAACTTTAACAGTTTGTAATAACTTTTCTAATTTGGAACTTCGTACTACTTTTGGAAACTCTTGTAATGTAATTCTCTATGATGTAAAATATGATGGTGACTGTATCTCTGGACTCACCTTCCTGTGAGGTAACCTTATTTGATCCTGTATCGGTGGTTTATCGGGACGCTACCCGACAGGCCAAGGGGTTACACCGTTTGAAGCACGTTGGAGCCCTTGAGAGAGGACTTGCGTACTTGAGCCGGTGTAATTCAGGTTGGTTCTGCCACAGCTGGTATCAGAGCTATAAGGTTACTCTGGAAATACATTTTACCTTAAAAATGCTTTCAGTATAAAAATTTGACCAACAAAGTATTTGGCAAAACTACGTTGGTTTCGTTAAGGATTGTGCTTAGTACGTAAAGCCCTAGGGTAATGCTTATGAGGGAAATAAAGGTGGCTATAGTATATATATATATATATATATATATATTATATATATATATATATATATATAACCCTAACTACAAGCATTACTTTTCTGTCAAAACTTAAATTCATGCACAACCCAACCTTATATTTTGTAACGACACCTTCGACGATGAGGTAAGAAGGTAAGGATCCTCGGCTAACTAGGGAGTTAGCCTTCCCGTCGGTGACGCGAACCGAACGCTGTTTCTAAAGCAGTGGCCTACTTGAGATGCTGCCAATGTACCAACTTCGGTTGACTACATTGGGAGTATATAGTTAGGTACAGGGTATGAACAGCAATACCCCCGCATTTTGCGGTACCCCCGTGAATACATTGTTTCGATAACGTATGTTAACATTGTCTGTACGGCGGTAATTGTACAGATGCTGTTTCTATAGTGAACAGTAATGTTTGGGAACACTTTCATGACATGCTGGCATGAAAGGTTCGGTATATATATCTTGTGGTTTTCTGCAGGAACGCTAACCTCGTTGCGTAAGCTTGAACGTAAGAACGACTAGATATTATACGGAGAGACGTATCTATATGATGCCACCGTAATTAACCACGTAAGACCAAGATTACTTGGCAGTTACTTTTGTTTGTGAGGACGTGTAGAACGTGCATACATCATGACATCTTGGATTGATTTGATTGCCTTGCTTGTTACATTGTTGTACTAAAATAGGTTGCTTGTATTTGAATACCTGCCTAGACTTTGTGTTGTAGGAGCCAACGTAATCTGCTAGGCTAACCTAGAGTAGAGAAGGTCTTTTGTGAATCAAGTGGGTTGGGTCATGTTTGAACCTTATCGCCGATCTTAGCTTGACAGCCAAATCAAACCCTTGATCTTGCTTTGAATTTGTTTCGGCAAAAGCATTGAGCTTTTCCTTTGATGGTTAAACCTTGATAATTGTCAGCAAACCCTTCAATCCATCATTCAGTGATCCATCTATCCTCTCTTGATGTTGTACCTTATATTGTTGGCTATTCTAGGTACAACATCTGAAAGTGGCACCTTTGGTTTTTGCTCAGATGATTTTGAATAAATTAAAAAGATTTATGACAATAATTACTTTTTGAATACAATTCTCCCAGCAAAAGTCATGCATCATAACATATACCATTTTTGGTCAGTGCATGGTGTTGCATCGTCATCGAAAATCCGTAGACTGACTAACGGGTGTGCATCTAGTACAACTTTAGGTTGTCTTCGGTTTCTTAAACCTATCTTGTTGCTGTTGGCACTACAATGTTGTTATTCCTCTTTTGTGGTGGTGTTTAATCACATGACAATGATGCCGTGTCGGAACCTAAGGCCTCATGTGCGCTGCAGCCACATGATTGAGCCATTAGGAGCGCACTGGTGCCTAGGTATATGTGTCGTAACTCACTGCAATCTTTTCTTATGCAACCTTACTAGTGTCCTAACTTTTGATCTTCGCTCAAGGATATAGGACTACCCAGATGTTAGTTACGAGAGAACGGTTGCAGGGTGCGAGTCACGTGCGTCCTCAACTCATGGCAGTATGCATCATAATTTATGCATTTCTTACGTGCATACATTGCAAGCATCGTCATTCTTGCATCATGGTGTAAACATTGCATCATGGTAATTGCATTGTGTCGTATGCACCATTTCGGTCGTGCATGGAATTCTCTATCCTCGTGTTGCCCCATCATTACAATCGTACATTACAACAGTGCATCACGTTCATGGTTATATATTGAGCATTGCACTCTGAGTTGGAGCATTTTGTTATTATCCCTTGATTGCATCGGTATATCATCCAAATCAATATCATCCAAATCATTCAGGTAATAAACTCTAAGCAGGAATGTTTCAAACATCACTTATCAATCTCTCGTACTATCCTCACTTACTATCCATAAGTTTTGTGATGAATGTCGCCGACATTTATCGTCCTCATGTTGTGATCTTAGCTCTATGAGGACTTGATCACCTTTCTCTCTTTTCTCTCGTCATACTCATCCATGAACAATCTATCCATGCTTTCGTTATACTCATCTCGCTATACTTCAACGGCTTTTATCATCAACATCTAGTTTCTCTAGTGTCATTGCTTCCTATCACTTTTGATGGGTGATTTGCTTCTCTTCCATTAAAAGTCTTTCATCCTGAATCTCGGGACGAGATTCTTTTTAGGGTGGAAGGCTGTGACAGTTCATGTACCTGTAAGCTAGGCATATAATTTGTTAGTGTAAAGTATGTGCTTGTTAGTGTAAAGCTTGTGTATGTTTATGTGAAGCTTTTGAAAATTTAAAGTGCAAGTAAAAAGGGTATTTTTGTAATTATGGAAAAACCTAGGGTTGTTTTTGCAAAATATATTTGGATAGGGGGTATCTTCAAAATAAGTGAAGGGTGGTTTTGCAGACATGTTTTTCTTACTTTATCCTGTGTAAAAAATATATATATTTATCCAAAAGTTTTATTTGGAATGTATGTGTTGAATTGTGTAAAATTTTGGGTAAAGTTGTGAAAATAAGGGTATTTATGTAATTTTATAAAAGTACAAGTCTTTTTATGCAAGTAGTTGATTTACAAAAGTAATTCTCAAAGTTACTCAGGACTAAAGTGTAAAAGGTGCAAGTCATCATGACATGTCTATCCAATCATTATGACGTGTCTATCCCGTCATCATGACGTGTCATAAATGCTTGTATTTAGGTCCTAAATATTATGAAGTTGCACTCTTTAGGACAAAAGTAATTCAAATCCAACCTTTGTTCAAAATTTAACGTGTAAAGATATAAGTTTTGAGTTTTTGAACTTGAGCCCTAAAGCAATGTTGTAGAGTTTGAAAAACTCTTCAACTTTCGTTTTGGGCATTTCTTCATTAGGGTTTTAGATTAATGAGAAATTATGCTTTACAGAAAGGTCCCTGCAATTTTCTAAATTTACGCATAAGTCCTTGGGAAGTCCTATTTCCTTTTCTTCTCTCTCTGTTCTGTCTCTCTCCCTGGCGTCTCTTTCTTTTTCTCTTCCACCGGCGGCGCCTCTTCCAGGGAGGTCTTCCCCTGCATTCCCTCCCTCTGTGCGCGAGCGGGCGCGGCTCCAGGTGACGGCGCGGTTCCAGGCGGCAGAGCGGCTGGCGGCGGCGCCTAGACGGGGCGCTCTGGCGCGCGTGTGCGGAAGCGGCGCGGCGCTGGCGGCTTCGGGCGGAGCGGGCGCTCGGACGGCGCGGCGCAGGCGGAGCCGCGGGTGCGGCTACTGCGAGCGGTCCAGCACAGGGGCGGCTCGGCTCGGGCGCGCGGGCGCTGGCGCCCGTGGCAGGCGCTGGCGCCCGCGGCAGGCGCCGAGCGAGCGCGCACGGCGCATGTGCGCGGGTGGAGCGCAGGCTGCGTGGACGCGCGAGCGGCTGGTGGCAGCGCAGGAGCGTGGGCACGAGGAAGCCGGCGGCGTGGAGCAGGCGCGCGGGTGGAGCGGCAGGTGTGGCGCAGACGCGCTGGATGCGGGCGTCCCCGGGTCCAGGGGAGCCTAAGGCTTCGGCTCGGCCAAGTCGGGCAGTGGCGGCCATGCCGGTCAGAGGCAGGAACGGAGGCGGCGTTAGTGCGGGCGCGGTGCGACGACGTGCGAGCAGAAGAAGGGCAGCCGCAACATGTGTGGCGCGGGCCAAGAACGCACGCGGCATAGGCGTACACGGATGGCGCTGAGGTGCAGCAAGGCCGGAGCAAGCGCGGGTCCGGCAACAGGAGAAGGAGGAGGAGCTGTGCAGGGCAACAACGTGCAGAGCGACGACGTGCAGGGCAGCGACGTGCAGTGCATGGCGGTGTCCCCACTGGGCGAGCTCAGGCCGTGATCGAGTTGGTGTGCAGGAAGGTCGCGCGCGGTGCGGGAGGAGCTGCAGTGTGGCGACTACTATGACAGTTCAATTACTTGTAAGCTAGGCATATTATTTGTTAGTGTGAAGCATGTGTTTGTTAGTGTAAAGCTTGTGTGTGTTTATGTGAAGCTTTTGAAAATTTAAAGTGCAAGTAAAAAGGGTATTTTTGTAATTACAGAAAAACCTAGGGTTGTTTTTGCATAATGTATTTGGATAAGGGGTAAGTTCAAAATAAGTGAAGGGTGGTTTTGCAAACATGCTTTTTCTTACTTTATCCCCTGTAAAAATTATATATTTATCCAAAAGTTTCATTTGAAATGTATGTGTTGAAGTGTGTAAAAATTTTGAGTAAAGTTGTGAAAATAAGGGTATTTCTATAATTTTGTAAAAGTACAAGTCCTTTTATGCAAGTTTTTGAATTACAACAGTAACTTTCAAAGTTACTCAGGGCTAAAGTGTAAAAGGTGCAAGTCATCATGACATGTCTATCCAATCATTATGACATGTCTATCCCGTCATCATGACGTGTCATAAATACTTGCATTTATATCCTAAATGTTATAAAGTTACACTCTTTAGGACAAAAGTAATTCAAATCCAACTTTTGTTCAAAATTTAACGTGTAAAAATATAAGTTTTGAGTTTTCGAACTTGAGCCCTAAAGCAATGTTGTAGAGTTTGAAAAAACTCTCCAACTTTCGTTTCGGGCACTTCTTCATTAGGGCTTTAGATTAATGTGAAATTTATACTTTACAGAAAGGTCCCTGCAGTTTTCTAAATTTGCGCATAAGTCCTTGGGAAATCCAATTTCCCCTTCTTCTCTCTCTGTTCTTCTTCTATTTGGCTTCCACCTTCCACTGGCAGCGGCATCTATCACTCTCTCTCTCTCGCCCTTTCCTCTCCACCCGGCTCGGCACAGGGGCGCGCAGGAGGCTGGCGGCGCGCAGGAGGCTGGCGGCGCGCTGGAGCGAGGCCGGCTCGCGGGGCGCGTGCGCAGGGCGGCGGCCTGGCGCGAGTTCGAGCGCGGCGCGGGCACAGGCTTGGAGCAGGCACTGCGCGGGCGAGTGGGCGCTGCGTGGGAGCGAGCGGCCCCGAGCAGGGGCGGCTGCGGCACGGGCGCGCGGCTCGGCTCGGCGCAGGCGTGCGGCAGGCGTTGGCGCGGGCGAGCGGCGCTGGCGGCTCCAAGCGGCGCGCAAGCGCGCAGCACGGCGGCTCGGGCGGAGCGGGCGCTCGGGCAGGCACAGGCGCGCGAGAGCTGGTGAAGCGCACGGGAGCGGCGGCAGCAGCAGGCGCTGGGCGGCCGGAGCAGAGGCGCGCGGTCACCGGGAGGCGGAAGGAATCGGAGGACGCGGCGACACTGGGGCCTCAGCAACGATGGCAAAGCTGAAGGAGTTCTTGCACAGAAGTGAAAATCGTAATTGTGCTGACTGCAGTGCACCTGATACCAAATGGGCGTCAGCTAATATTGGAAGGACTACCAGAAAGCCCAAACTTCAGTAATCAAAGGCAACCTAAATTCTGTCTGGAATGAAGAACTGAAGCTCTCTGTTCCACAGCAATGTGGACCTCTGAAGCTGCAAGTGTTCGATCATGACGTGGTGTCCAAGGACGACCTCATGGGGGAGGCCGAGATCGACCTGCCGACGATGATCAACGCCGCTACCGCGTTCGGTGATCCAGAGCTGTTGGGCGACATACAAATCGGCCGGTGGCTCAGGTCCGACGACAATGCGCTCATCAGGGACAGTGCCGTGGTGGTTGCCGACGGCAAGGTGAAGCAAGGGGTGACGCTGAAGCTGCAGCCGCGGAAACAACGCGGCGCGGGTTCGACGCGCAGCGCAAGACCGGCGGCGGTGGTAAGTCAACCCGGATGACGTCGCAGCAGGCGGAAAGAGCGGCAGAGCTACATCTTGTGCGAGCAAAAGTGGCGCACAGGGGCTGCAGCCAGGCACCGCGGCCCTGCAAGTAACTGCGCGGACATGCCGGATGTGTTTCGGCAGTGCATCTGCGTGAGCAGAGGAGGCTCAGCCCGTGAGCAGGAAAACCCTAAGGTTCACGGAGAAGTTGGCATAGCGAACCAATCCGGCTCTATCGTCTCGTCCCATGAGTCCACGACATCCAACAACTCCTACTCCTCGCCAATCGTCCGAGCAAGACCACAACACCTCAAGAAAGCTCCTGGACCCTCTTATCGAGCCTCTTCGATCCCTGTATGCCGAAACATCATCGCCGTGGCAAAGCCAACCGCCATCACCACGAATCACCGCGGGGATTATCCCTCCGGCCATCCTCCACCCACTACAATCCCCTGGCAAGCTTCTTCGTCTTTCCCGTACCGGAACCTCATCACTGTCGAGCTCTTCTCATCGCCGATCCTGTTCATCGCGGGAATTCACTTTCCACCCATTCTCCTCCACAACCAAGGCTACCTCAAGGTTTGCAATGACCCATTGAATCTTTCTAGCGCCAGCGACCCTCTTCGCCGAAACGCCATCGTTATCTTTCTATCCTTTGTTTTCCCCGACCAGGGACTTAATTGCTTTGATTTAGAAAGTTCTAGGGTTTTCTCTGTAAAATTTCCAGAGCCTTCTTTATTTTCAAACCAGTGAACTTCTACATTCTATAGAAATTATGTAAGAAATTCATAAAAATACAAAACCAGTTTTGTTTGAATCCTTAAGTCAAAATCTACAAGTTTTATGTTGTGCACTTGAATTGAAAGTCTTTGATTTGTGGTCTAGGTTAAATATTAGGGAATGAGTGCTTTATTGAACCTTATATTGTATGCATATGTTGTAGCTGGAAGGTAAATCATAGGATGTATGTCTTAAATAGAGATGTGTGATATCTAATTAACCCTTTCACACGAATGCTCATATCTCCGCCATCAAGACTCTGTCCTTGTTTTGATTGCCGTTTCCTTAAGGTCCTTTTCGTATAAGGATCTTTGTTAGTCCGTATATATCTGCTGCTTATCCAATACATCTCTGCAGCTATGCTTCAGCGTCGGCTATTAGCTCAGCCGCTAAGCATCCGTTTCCTTTGAGCCTATGATGTTTCATTGTAACGGCTGTCAGCCGATGCAATTCATATGCTTCTACCATCGGCTGGTTGGCCGATACAGTTGTTATCCTTCTAATATCGGCTACTGCCGATACAATTCTTTTGTTCTGTCCTACATCGGCTGCACATAGTCAATGTATCGAAGATGCACATACAACCCTAGGATTCTTGCTATCGGCCGATCCAAGCCGATTCTAGTTGTTTTCCATATCAGTCAAATATGGCCGATCAATCTTTAGTTTTTCCATCCTTATCCACATACTTCTATCAGCCGATTTATCGGCTGAGAAATCGGCTATATATCTCTCGGTCATATACCCTTAACCCCACTCCAATCGGCTACACATCTGTAGAACATCTTCCGATCGGCACAAACCCATCAGCCACATCCTCTTCAATCTAATTCCGCACTTATGGTCTCATAAGCCTTGTCCGATATTAATGTTCTGTTACACCTAGTTCTTGTAACAGGTCTAACTTAGATAACCCCATCAGCTGTACGTCAATTGAGTGTTGTACTGACGTAATCAAGTTGATACAACCACACCTAGTTACCTAGGATAACACCTAAGCACATCTCAGTTAAGACACAGCTGCTTTAGGAATGACCCCTCTGCTAAAGTAATCGATGCTTTCATCAATCAACTAGGAAACCGATGCACCTATCAATCAGCTACACAGGCCAAAGTACACAACCCTAGATCACTAAACTAACACAGTAGACACGCCTTTGTTAGACATGACCAAAGCGCATCAATCGGCTAAACCTGATGCATCCTCATCGGTTAAGGCCAAGACCAATACACCAACCAAGTAAATAGCCCAAAGACATGCTGATAATCCAGTCAGCATGATCCTTCCTTGTTCTCTCCTTGGAGTATTGTACCTTTAACGTTCCTCTCTATATCAGCCGATTTAACCTCAAATGAAATCGGCTAATCTTTTCTACTCATATAAAGAGATTGCTCATGCTGATTTCTCTTCCGAAATGAAATCAGCAGATTTCCTAAAACTGTATAGAGAGCTCCCTTCTTTACCAATTCTATCGACTGAACCCCTGTTGTTTCCAATCGACTCCGTTGTAGTCTTCAACAAATAGCCCATTTTAATTGGTTGTCCCCCTAAAGCTCTGTCTAAGTTTAGTTTCAAATCTTTTTGATTGTTATACGAGTAATATGTTAAGTGAATGTTGGAATGCAACTTTATCATGAAGTAGGATAGTTTTATGTGCACAATTTGAATGTAATGTTGCATTGCATGTAGATACGACTACTTCTGCAAACGGTACCTACAAGATCTCCCAGGAGTCTGCAGAGGATATTCCTAAAGACCAAGTGAATGTCACCAAGGGATTATCCGAAGTCCCGAACCAAAGTTTGGAAGATAACAATACTAACATCCCTGACTTCAATCCCACCAGTGAAGGCAAGCCCCGGACATAACCCACTATTTTATTTACACTGCAATCTATATCTATTTATATAATTCCATGCATTAAGTTCTTAGGAATTGTATGAAAAACTCTAGTTGCATTTTCCTAGGAACCAATGTATTTGATACTAGCGCTTGAGTCCAAATAGCTGCTCTGCTAATAGGACCGGTAGAAGTCGGGTGATTTCCTGTTACTCGCGTGATATAGGAGTTGTAATGTTTACATTTCTGTAATCACTATAAGGATGACGGACGGGAGTTTTATGAGGTATCATGGTTGAGATGATACCCCATCTATGTTGTTGGATTTGATAAGGTCGCAGTGTGTGGTAGTGCGGGTTAAGTGTTTGAAAGTACTAACCACATGCCGCGAAATATGGTAAGCGGTAAACCTAGTAACCAATCAGCCCGAGGAGTGGACATACCTCTCACCACTCGTCTTGCTTCTTCTGGTTACTTAGTTTGACATGTGGGAATACGTGTTGCAAGAGCAACCAGGAGTACGGACATGTAGTCGCGCTACAGGCGTACGTCCCGCACTTTGGAAGTGCGTATGGTCCTGCAGTCGCTTGTGGTGGACGTGTCCACGAGTCGGAATGAAAGGCAAACGGTTGCTTCGGAACGACCCTTTGGTGTTCCAAGCGTGTGAGTTAGGTTTACCTTGCAAGGTTGAATTCGATTCAGAATCGTCTGCTTCTCACAAAGATTGAGACTGCTTGATCCCTTTACCACATAGAGTAACAAGAGAAATTTCATAATTATCAAAGATGATGTTTGGCTAAAGTTTCTACCATGCCTGAATAGCTATAGGAGCCTACCTAGAATGAATAATCACATCGAACTTGAAAGCTAAAAGTTGACATTAAGGATCTACTCTTTGATGCTTTTCAGCTGAAAACTCTATCCAAAGCTAAAAGCCTTAATAAGTCTAGTTACATGGCTATGTATACCATGAACGGGTAAGCCTTGCTGAGTATTAGTATACTCAGTCTTGCTAGTTATATGTTTTTCAGGTAAAGTTTTTGAAGACCCTACTCTTACCTGTCTCGGCCCTGTGCTCTTCCAGATGGTTGGTCCGTGGAATGGGATCCGTCCCCGGCCAACACTGATGATACCGAGTGATGTCGTGCCTGGGCTTAGCATGACATCCATCTTGACGACGTGTTGTAAATCATCGTGAATGTTTTCCACTGCCAAAAACCATAACTTTAACAGTTTGTAATAATTTCCCTAGATTTGAAACTTCGTACTACTTTTGGGAAACTCTTGTAATGTAATTCCCTGTGATGTAAAATATGATGGTGACTGTATCTCTGGACTCACCTTCATGTGAGGTAACCTTATTTGATCCTGTGTATCGGTGGTTTATCGGGACGCTACCCGACAGGCCAAGGGATTATACCGTTTGAAGCACGTTGGAGCCCTCTGGAATGGACTCGCGTACTTGAGCCGGTATAATTCAGGTTGGCGTGGTGAAGCGAAGGCGAAAGTTCGGGTGGAATTGGATTGGCGCGTCCGCAAGTGCGTGCGGGGGCGTTCTGCCGGCGGCAGTGGTAGGCCGACCCGGATGGCGTCGCAGCAGGCGAAAAGGGCGGCAGAGCTACACCTTGTGCGAGCGAGAGTGGCGCACAGGGGCTGCGGCCAGGCACGGCGGCCCTGCAAGTAACTGCGCGGGCATGCCGGATGTGTTTGTGCAGTGCATCTACGTGAGCAGAGGAAGTTCAACCTGTGAACAGGAGAACCCTGAAGTTCGCGAAGGAGTCGGCATAGCGAACCAATTCGGCCCTATCGGCTTCTCCCATAAGTTCACGACATCCAGCAGCATCTATTCCTCGCCGATCGCACGAGCAAGACCACAACACCTCAAGAAAACTCGTGAACCCTCTTATCGAGCCTCTTTGATCCCTGTATGCCGAAACATCGTCGCCGTGGCAAAGCCGACTACCGTCACCACAGGTCACCGTGAGGAATACCCCTCCAGCCATTCTCTACCCACTACAATCCCCCGGCAAGCTTCTTCGTCACCCGATGAACCTCTCCAGTTCCACCTCGCCATCCTTCCCACACCGGAACCTCGTCGCCATTGAGCACTTCTCACCACCGATCCTGTTCATCGCGGGAATTCACTTTCCACTCGTTCTCCTCCACAACCAAAGTTACCCCAAGGTTTGCCCTGATCCACTGAATCTTCCAAATGCCGGCGACCCCTTTGCCGGAACATCATCGTCTTCTTCCTATTCTCTGTTTTCCCCGACTAGGGACTTAATTGCTTCGATTTAGAAAGTTCTAGGGTGTTCTCTGTAAAATTTCCAGAGCTTTCTTTATTTCAAATCAGTGAACTTCTATATTCCATAGAAATTTGTAAGAAGTTCATAAAAATACAAAATCAGTTTTGTTTGAATCCTTAGATCAAAATCTACAAGTTTTATGTTGTGATCTTGAATTGAAAGTCTTTGATTTGTGGTCTAGGTTAAATATTATGGAATGAGTGCTTTATTGTACCTTATGTTGTATGCATGTGTTATAGCTGAAAGATAAATCATAGGATGTATGTCTCAAGTAGAGATGTGTGATATCTAGTTAATCCTTTTACACGAGTGCTCATATCCTTGCCATCAAGACTTTATCCTTGTTTTGATTGCCGTTTCCTTAAGGTCCTTTTCGTATAGGGATCCTTGTTAGTCTGTGTGTATCTGCTGCGTATCCAATACATCCCTGCAGCTATGCTTCAGCGTCGGCTATCAGCTTAGCCGCTAAGCATCCGTTTCCTTTGAGTCTATGATATTTTTGTGTAACAGCTGTCAGCCGATGCATTTCTTTTGATATGCTTTTACCATCGGCTGGTTAGTTGATACGGTTTTTATCTTTATAATATCGGCTACTGCCGATACAATTCTTTTGTTCTGTCCTACATCGGCTGCACATAGTCGATGTATCGGAGATGCACACACAATCTTAGGATTCTTGCTATCGGCCGATCCAAGCCGATTTTAGTTGTTTTCCATAACGGTCAAATATGGCTGATCAACCCTTAGTTTTCCCATCCTTGTCCACACACTTCTATCAGCCGATTTATCGGCTGAGCGATCCGCTATATATCTATGGATCACATACCCTCAACCACACTCCAATCGGCTGCACATCTGTAGAACATATCCCCATCGGCACAAACCTATCAGCCACATCCTCTTTAGTCTAATTCCGTACTTGTGGTTTCATCAGCCTAGTCTGATATTAGTGTTCTGTTACACCTAGTTCTTGTAACAGGTCTGACTTAGATAACCCCATCGGCTGTACGTCACTCAATTGTTGTGCTGACGTAATCAAGCCGATACAACCACACCTAGTTACTTAGGATAACACTTAAGCACATCTCAGTTAAGACAGCTGCTTTAGGAATCATCCCTCTACTAAAGTAATCGATGCTTTCATCGATCAATTAGGAACCCGATGCACCTATCAATCAGCTACACAGGCCAAAGTACACAACCCTAGATCAGTAAGATAGCACAGTAGACATGCCTCTGTTAGGCACGACCAAAGCACATCAATCGGCTAAACCTGATGCATCCTCATCGGTTAAGGCCAAGATCAATACACCAACCAATTAGATAGACCAAAGTCATGCTGATAATCCAATCGGCAAGATCCTTCCTTTTTTTGTACTTAAAGTACTGTAACTTCAATGTTTCTCTCCATATCAGCCGATTTGACCTCAGGTGAACCCAAATCAGCTAATCTTTTCTACTCATATACAGAGATTGCTCTTGTCGATTTCCCTTCTAAACAGAAATCAGCAAATTTCCTAATACTGTGTAGATGGCTCCCTCCTTTACCGATTCTATCGACTAAACCCCTGTTTTTTCCAATCGGCTCTATCATAATCTTCAACAAGTAGCCGATTCTAATTAGTTGTCCTCCTAAAGCTCCGTCTAAGTTTAGTTTCAAATCTTTTTGGTTGTTATGTGAGTAGTATGTTAAAGGAGTGTTGGATTGCAACTTTATCGTGAAGTAAAATAGCTTTATGTGCACACTTTGAAGGTGATGTTTGCATTGCATGTAGATACGACTACTTCCGCAAATAGTACCTACAAGATCTCCCAGGAGTCTACGGAGGATATTCCTGAAGACCAAATGAACGTCACCAAGGGATTATCGGAAGCCCCGAACCAAAGTTCGGAAGATAATAATACTAACATCCCTGACTCCAGCCCCACCAGTAAAGGCAAGCCCCGGTGCATAACCCAGTAATTAAATTACTACATTATGCAATCTTATACTTATATATTATATCCTGCATTAAGTCTAGGAGTTGAAATGGAACCCTAGATGCATTGATACTAGGAACCAATGTATTGAACCTGAGTCCATATCGGCTAGATGCTCTGCTAAATAGGACCGGTAAAAGTCGGGTGATTTCCTATCACTCGCGCGATATAGGAGTTGCTTGTTTACAATTCGGCAACCACTATAATGATCATGGACGGGGTCATGTGCAATATCGTGACCTGGAAGTTTGCCCCGTCTGTGTTGATAAAGTTGATAAGGTCGCAGCATGTGGTAGTGCTGGCTAAGCGTTTGAAAGTACTAACCACATACCGCGAAATATGGTAAGCGGTAAGCCTAGTAACCAATCGGCCCGGCAAGTGGGCATACCTCCCACCACTCGTAATTTGGTTTTTCTCACGCACCGACGTGTGGGAGTACGTTCTGCAAGGCAGACAGGAATACGGGTTCATGTAGTCGCGCTACTGTAACATCCTAATGTAATTTCCCCAAATTTTAAGGAGTTTATTTGGGCTTAAATAAAATTTCCAGGGTTTTCCCTAATTTATCTTGCATTTAAAGTAATTTACAACACAAGAAAATAAAATTGTAAGGTCAACATGTTTGTGCATTCATGCTGGAGCACTGTTTTTTCTTGTGTTGAGTTTATAAAGTTTGAATTCGAATTTGTTTGAATTCAAATAGTTTTGTTTGAATGGTTTGAGTATAGAAAAGGAAAGAAGAAAAGGAAAGGGAAAGGGCAGCCCACTTCCTTCTCTCAGCCCGGCCCGCCTCCTTTCCCTCTCCCTCCCCCTCCCACGGGCTATCTCTCCTCTCTCTCTTCTTGGCACAAGCCACCCGAGGCCCAGCTCTCCTCCTCTCTTTTCCCCCGCGTGGGCCGCGCCTGGCCCATTTCCTCCCTTAGCTCGGCCTCCCCGCTCGCGCGCCGCTCCCTCCTTTCTCTCTCTGACCGCCGGGCCCCTCCTGTCAGTGCCTTCCTCTCCCCTTCCCCTTTCTTCTCCGGCGCTCAACTCCTCCCTGAGATCCCCGGCGAGCTTCTCCCCCTGGGCCCACAAGCCGAGGCCTCGACCCCGCCCTTAATTGGCCCCGCAGACCCTCCCCACACCCTCTGCCTTACCCCGCCGCCACCCAAAACCCTAGCGCCGGCGTTCCCTCGTTCCGCCGTGCCAACCCCCTCGGCCTCACCGTGGTCCGGGCGCTCCGCCGTGCCTCAGACCGCCACGACCTCCGGGCCCGTTTCCCCTCGCCATCCCGAAGCTCCCCAAGCCTAGCAATTGGATCCTACGCCTCTGTATCGACGGGAGTTCGTTATGAAGCCGCCGCCGGTGAGCCGCTCCGCCGTCCCAATTCGTCGTCGCCAGCGCTCGCGGGTCCCCCTTAACCCTCTGGTCGCCTCCACAGGAGTCCCCGAAGCCGATCTACGCAAGCTAAGGGTCCCGGCCGCCTCGGCATCACCTTCCTCCGCGAGAGCCCGACCCCCTCCGCCGTCGGTCGTCGTCGTTCTCCTCCTTCCGGCCGCAGCTCCGGCCTCCACAACCCCTAGGTGAGCACCACAGGTCCCTCCTGGTCATGATGTGCCAGATGTCGTAGATCATAGACACCACCCGAGGCCGAAACGCGCGCACGCCGGCGCTGTCCGCCACCCCAAGCCGCCCTCGCCGTCGATATGCCCTAGCCGTGCCCAAATCCGCCACCACGAGTGCCCAGATGCGTTCGTCGTGCCCAGCCCTAGCTCCCAGGCCTGATGTCGTCCAGATCCGAGCCCGGAGCACGAAGTTAGGCCATCTCCGGCGAGGCGCCGCCGCGGGAAGGGAGCTCCGGTGACCTCCTCCGCCGTCCTGTACGCCCTTTCATCCCTAGCCGTGAGATCCCGGGACGGGTGGATGAGATTAGATCGCGAGCGTCTTTGTTGTGAGCCGTGGGATCGAGATCCAAGCGTCCAGATCCGAAGATACCGCTTCAGCCTGGCCATTTTGTTAAAGAGCCCCTGCGCTTTCCAAGAATAAACCCGCGGTCCACCCTTAGTTCAAAACTAATTGCAGTCAAGTTCTGTTTTACTCGTTTAGACCCCTGAGCTTTCCAGTTTTAGTGCCCGCCGTCCAAGCCCCGGGTTTTCATGTGCTAGCCCCTGTGTCTACCCTTTAATTATGTTTAGGTCCTTGGTTTTTGCCCAGAACCCCCTGGAAGTTCTGTTGTCTCACAGAAAGGTCCCTGGACCTTGTTTTAGCCCTAGATTTCGCGTCTTAGCTCCGTTTTAGGTGATTCTTGCGCTCATGCGATCGTTGTAACGCATAGAATAGTTCTAGCATAGTTTTGTGTGCTGTTTTTATGTAATGTTGTACTATTTCTTATCTTTTGTCTTTGTTTGCATGTATGTGTATGTGTTGGACTATGTTTTGGCGTTGCGATCGTGAGTAGACGCGGAGCCTTTGGACCAGTACCAGGAGCCGCCATCTTCTGAGCAGTTCGAGCAGCAGCAGGAGAGTTTCGAGGAAGGCAAGTATAACACGAACCTCCTATCACTTTTTAATACAATTTCATACTGCATTTTAATTCTGTATGCCTATAAGGATTTCCTAGCCACTTTTATCATGAATATTATACCTTGGGTTGCATTTTGGATAGCTGTGCTAGGTTGCTGCGCTATAACACACTTGGTCCTTTTTAATTAATTCGTTAATGGTCCTATGCAACTTAATTCCGGAGCCGACCCTCTGTGCTGTGTGCTTGAGTGGTTTGCGTATCCTTAAAATATGTTTTTGTTAGAAACATGGTTTAGGGGGGCCATGTGACGCCCTGAAAATTCACCAAATTAAACTACGCGCTGGAATGTTTCGACCAAAGACCTAATCGTCATCGGAGCCCGTACAAACCCTAGCCCTAACCCTCTCCGTTTTTCCCGCCATCCTGATAACCGACACGAACTCGACCGCTGTCCCATCCCGCACCGCTCGGCGGTCCGATTGCCAAGCGCGACCGCCTTCCCGCAATCAATGCCGACGCGATTCCCCTTTTTCCCTCACGCGAATGTCGTGTGCGTGGCCGACCGGCCGCGATCGCCGCCGCGATCGGCGCCGACGCGACCCCCCCTCTCTCTCTTTTCCTTCCCTTTTTCCTCCCTCTTCCATTTCTTTTCTTTTCCCCCTTTTCCTTTTCTCTCTCTCTTTCTTTTCTTTCTCCCTTTTCTTCTTCCTTTTCCCTCCCCCCTCCTGCCTGGCTCCCCCACGCGCGCCCCTGGCCGCCCCCTGCCGCGCCAGGCACCGGCTGCCTCCCCTCCCCGTGCGCCGTCGCCTCTGTGCTCGGCCGCCCGCGCCCACGCGCGCGCCCCGCGCGTGCATCGTGTGCACCGCGTGCACGAGCCCTGCCCGGCCTTTCCACCCCCCCCCACGTCGCGCACGCGCAGCGCGTGGCCGCGCGCTGCGCCGTGCCGGCCGCCGCTCGCACCCCGCCCCTGGCCCGCACCTCGCCGCGCCGCACACGCACGCGCACGCGCCCTCCCCTGCGCGTGGCCGCGCCGCCCGTCGCTGCTGCACGACGCCGGCCCGCGTGGCACCCCGCTTTCACCGCCGGCCGCCCCTGTGCACGCACATGCGCGGCACTGCTGGCCGCGCCCTCCGCCGTTCGGTCACGCCAAGCTGCCGCGCCGCTTGCCGCTCGTCGAGACGTCTCGTCCACCTCGCCACCCGTGCGCCGCTCCGCGACGACCACAAGCGGCCGGAGCACCATTTATGGTGCCCCGCCGAGCTCGGTGACCGGCCCCGCCTCCTCATCGCCTCGGGCGCCTATAAAAGGGGCCGAGGAGCACCCCCCGGCACCCCACAACCTGCACCGCCACCCAGCCCCTCGCCTCCCCAAGCCCAGCGCCGCCGCCGAGCATCGCGCTGCCGCCGCCCGCCGTCGTCCTGCCTCCTCCCGCCGCCCCGGCCCGAGGTGAGGCCGGGGATCAAATCCCCTCACCCCCTCCTCCTTTTTCCCCCTCCACGGCCGACGCCGGGCCTCGGGCCGGCCGGATTTGGCCGCCGCCGGTGCCCCCACCCCCCTCCTCTATTCTGTACGGGGGAGAGGAAGGAGAAGGGCAATTTTGCCCAAAGACCCCCTCCCTCCCCCTCTATTTCCTATAAAACCTCCCCCCCCTCTTATTTACTTCCTTTTTGCTAAAAAGACCCTGCTCTTTCTAGTATTTCAAACCAAACCCCTCCATTACATAAACCTAAATATGACCGACACCCTTTAGCATGCCCTGAGTATTTCTAGGATTCGCAAATAGGTCCGTACTCCTTCCGGATAATTGCGAACAAGCCCCTGGACCCCTGTTCAACCCCTGAAACCCTCTTTAACTCATCATTTTATGCGCCAAACGAGCTCCGATCGACCCGAAACTTTACCACGCCCTTTCTAGTATAGTTCTAACCATGCCATTAAGAAACCACCCAAAAATATAACCCCTATCTCCATAACTAAATTATTTCCGATTCAAGCTCTACGATAAAAGCTTTTAGTTCTTTCGCTTGATTGTGTGCCTGCTTGTGTGCGTCGTAGGACACGAAGTGGACGAGGAAGGTCCCGAGTGTGATCAAGCGAACAAGGAACAGTTCTGCGACCCCGAACCCGAGGGACAGTGCTTCGATCAGGACCTCCCGCAAGGGTTTGATGATAGCAAGTTCAATTCCGCCCTTTGATGCATGTTTCTGTCCTAGTTTTTATGAACACAACCCAGTGGCCTATTTTATAAAATTTGCATTGTTTTGCTTGTTGAAGACATGGTAGGATAGCCGCCCTCATTTGTGATAACCATACCTTGACCACCTGTTTTATAAAGAGAATGTGTGTGTGTGGGAAGGGATAAAATGTGGTTTTGAAAGACGAGTTAGACGGGATGGATGGCATTCCTGTGTGAATTGTCGTGGGTGTGCTCGTACCTGTGTGGTAGAGCGAAGAAGGGAGATATCCATCTCGTCACCCCTAAGGACCGAGTTGATGTGTCATCTCACCTAGCTTCCTGTCGTGCAAACCACTTGACCGTTGTATGGGCAACGGCTTAGCCTAACCCCACTAGTTAGTCTGATAGCCATCAGGAGAGCTGAGAGCAACGGGTGATCAAGGAGACGGGATAAGCTCTGTGTGACTTATGCCCCGGTTGAACCTCGGAGATAGGTCGAATGACTCCTTGAAAGATCCCGTGATGGCTAGTCAGGTCTAGCTAAGGTGGGTAAGGGCTTTGATGGGATCTGCAACGGCACTAAGGTGTTCGTGCTGTGGTACCCCACCTGTGGGTAAAGTTGCACACCTCTGCAGAGTGAAAATCTATTCGAATAGCCATACCCACGGTATTGGGCAAGTTACGGTGTGGTCACATAACTAGTGTTTTCACTCTGGGATTGGTTGGACTGGTGTGTGTTAATTGGAAAATGTCCGGCAGTTGTGCCGTGGGCTACGGCGGACGGGGAGTCCGGTAGCAGCTTAAGACTCGGATCCTGTGTGGATCAACAACACGTGCTCCTTGGTACTTGTAAACTTGTTTTGAAAATGTTTTAAACGAACCTTTGCATAAAACCGAGTTTTTCCGCAAATGAACCATAACCTTAACCTTGGATTATCCTGTGCATTTAATTCTGTTATACCCCCTCCGCGGGTGTGATTGGACTTGCTGAGTACGTTCGTACTCATCCCATTCCTACTTTTACAGTGGAAGATCCAGACTACATCCCCGAAGACGTCGAGTAGGGTTTCGTCCTGCACCCAGTCTTGCCTGTGGTTGAGGCCACCGTTGAAACTCCGCATGGCGCAAGACTCTGATGATCCTCTTTTCGTAGCTAGTGTAGTAGTATGGGTTTTGGTTGTAATCCTCGCGATAGTGGCGCTTCACTGCCCATTACCGTGTAGAGTTATACGGTGATGTACCATCTGATGTAATAAAAGTGTTATCAGCCTCCTGGGACTGATAAAGCATCACTTTTAAGTCTTCCCTGATGAGGGGGACGCTTCAGGTGGTATCAGAGCCATAGGCTGGCTGTGGGACGCGACCCTAGAAGCGAGACCCTTTTTCCAGGCCCTAGGACATGTTCTAACCTAGTTCTTTACCTGCACAAACACTCACCACTGGTTTTTGCCCTGTTCCAGATGGCTGATAATGGATGGATTGATGGAATCTGCCACGCAGAACCCGGCCTTCCTAAGTTATTAATACTCAGCCTGGAACGCATCGGAATTATGGAACCACCAGAGTATGTCTACCGAGAATACACCTCCAAGGGCATCCTTCGGTGTGACATGATGGTCTTGGTGGGAAAAAGCACCCGCTACCCCGATGTGGACCCCTGGTTCATCTCCACCTCTGGCTTTTGCTTCCCTGACACCTACAGTAAGGCCGCCCATAAAGCCCTGCGACGATTGCGTGTGATCTACAAGCACCACCTTCAGCGGACTCCTATGGGATTTTTCCCACCTACTGAAGGAAGAGGACGCACTTGGATTGCCCGGATGAGAGGACTCGGAAGAGAAGAAGAGGACCTATAAGATACGGTCTCCCACCTATCCATCTACCTTACCGGCTTGGATGCGCTCTACCGCGAGCAGGCGGCACAACTGAAGCAGCTAATCCATGGGGTAGAAAAGGCAACCCAGGAACTGGAAGAACAACAGATAAGAGCCGCACGCGCCGAGTATTCCTTAGCCGCCCTCCAAGCCCAGATGCAAGAGTACGAAAACCGCAGAGGAATAGGTGGATGGATAGAGGAAGAAGAGGAACCCGAGGAAACCCATTGGGATAAAGGTACTCAGACCGAAGATGAGGTGATGGATCGGTGCCTCCCAATAAAGAAGCGCCCTATCAGAATCGGCGAAGAATCCCCATGATAGGAGTAGCATTCCAAGCTAGAACCCTACCTTAATAACCACGTATCCATGAAAACTGCACCCCCATGTTGCAATAATAAAAGTTGCCTACTCCCTTTTGTACCTGTGCAAGATTGTTTATCCTGTCCTTATTTCAGATGGCTGAGGAAGGATGGACCCAGGGCAATTGCCAAGCTGCACCTGGCTTCCCCAGCCTATTGATCAACGCCCTGGAAGGCCTTGGCGTTACGGAACGCCCGAGGTACTACAGCAGAGAGTACGAACACCACGGTACCCTCCGCTGCAGGGTGATCCTGGTTATCGCCAGGAGCAACCGCTACCCCGACATCCAGCCATGGCGAGTGACTGCCACAGGGTTTAGGCACCAAGACACCTACCCCTTGATCGTTAGAAAAGCACTCCATTATTTATGCCGGATTTTTGAAGGACACCTCGCCGCCACACCAGTAAGGTTCTTCCCACCGGCCATCAGAACCCCAGTTTGGGAAGCACGCATGAGAAGCCTGGAACGTCGTCGCCAGGAAGAAGTCCCTCTGTACCAAGTGGCTACTTATCTAGCCGCCCTGGACCAACTCTTCGATGAGCAAGCCAACCTTCTGAGGGAACAGACCCATCGGGCCGAGCAAGCGAAGCTCGCAGTGAGACTGCAGTAGATCCGAGCAGTCCAAGCCGAGGCAAGAGCCGCAGCCGCGGTCAGCAGCGAAGCGGTCACCCAAGAGAGCCTCAGGCAGGCCCGAGACCAGCGTATGCAAGAATAGACCCGTAGTGGAACACCGGTCCCGGCAATTGGAGAAGACCATGTTTTGCTCGGAACACCCGTCATAGGATGGGGGCCACTCTTTGGAAACACACAAGCCCCACCTGAGAACCCTGAAAGTTCTGCTGCCGCCGTCGAAAGGGATGCCGCAGCGCAACCCTTGACGAATGGAAATCCAGAGAACGGCGAGCAAGGATTACTCACGCTCCCCGCCCCAGAAGAAGGCACGCCCCGCGAGTAAAACAACCGATGCCACCCTAGCGATGTGTTCCCAGCCGCTTTTGTTTAAGCCTCGCCCTTATGCCTGACCCCAGGCAAGGAGTACGAGACCTAGTCTTACCCCAAGCTGTATCCCCTTGCAGTAATGAAGTTGTTTGTGCTTGTTGTTGTGATATTGTGTGCTGGTTTGTTGTGTGCTGCTTGTTGTGACTACTGGCAGAAGGTAGATTCTGCCTTATATACGAATTAAACAACTTAAACATCACATAATCGTAACCCCACTCTACCCAATCAACAGATGGCTCCCCGGAGCATTGCAAGGGCCTCTCGTAGCCGGAACCCCGCAGCCGTTGGTGCCGAAGCGCAGCCTGTTGGACAAAATCTTCCTCAAGGAGAACAAGAAGTAAGCCAGAACCGAGGAGAAAATCAAGGAGGAGAGCAACTACCACCACCCCCACCCCTCGGAGACCTGGCACAGATAATCCACAACCAGACCCTCATACTAGAAACACTGGCCAACGCCCTCGTTAACCGGCAACCACGAGGGCAGAACATGAATGACAAGCTGACAGCCTTTCTGAGGACCAAGCCGCCCACCTTTGCCGGATCTTGCAACCCCTTGGATGCAGACGACTGGTTGCGAGTAATTCAGAGGAAACTCGAACCGTTTGAATGCCAAGATCGAGACAAAGTCCTTCTGGCAGCCCACCAACTCACCGGAACAGCGTTATCCTGGTGGGAAAATTATTGTGCCACAGCTGAGGATGCCTCTACCATCACTTGGGAGGAATTCGTGAAGGAATTCCGCTGTTACCACATCCCTTCGGCCACCATGAAGCGCAAAGCGGATGAATTCCGCGCACTGCAGTAAGGAAGCATGACGGTGGAAGAGTACACCCACCGGTTCATTGAGTTGGCCCGATATGCACCGGAGGAAGTGAACGACGATGACAAGAAACAAGACATGTTCAAGAAGGGGCTAAACCCGGAACTCCGGACCCTGCTTACCCCTCAGATCTACCCTGACTTCAATACCCTGATTGATGAGGACATCGCCACTAACGATACATCCACACCTACACCAGTATCTACTTCAACAACACCTCTTGGACCTATTACTCGCGCTCGTGCTCGTCGGCTTACCCATCAAGTAAGTTCACTCTTAAGCTCAGGTTCATCATATTTAGAGAATGGAGACACGTGCACTCTTGTTTTACTCAGGAACCATGGATTGGATCAAAAGGGAAGAGGCATCGCGCAAGCTGGATTCGGACTGCAGGACAGACACGACTTGTAACAGCTGCCACGACTTCATCCGGACTCCGTTTTGGTCGGTCAAGTACTTTCTGGAAAGCTTATCAAATCTACTTTCCAACGGATCCGGAATCACCTCAATATCTATTCGGAATCAACCGCAATCCTAGATTTACTACAGAGTCCTTTTTAGCCACGGTGCTGCGTCACCCTAATTTGGCCCAACGGGCCGTGTATCAAGTAGAGTCCAAGACGGATGAGTCCTAGGGTTGGAATACGACCCCAGCACCCTTGTGGTCATTCTCCCACTTCTTTATAACCTTTAGCCGCTGTCAAGAACACTCGGGTTTTGTTAGATGCAAGTTTAGCTTTTGCTACTTCCTTGTAGACGCGCGTGCTGATCCAGCCGCCCGTCCACTTGTTTTCGGAACCCCTCCATAATTGAGATTCGATTTGAGACCTTCAATTACATCTCGTAATTTTCAGTACTTGTTCTACTTGTTCTTGCTAGTTCTTCGATTGCTTGCAGGACAAGTGCCCTAGTGGCCGGGTGTCGCGCTCCACAAGATCGCGGCAACCAAAGGAGGTGGTGTATCGGTTGCTAAGGCGCAGCATCCTTGGAAGGCTGTAGTCGGGCCGTGAATGTCGTCTCCTCTATCAATCGAGTTATTCCACGCCTCTCATCGAAAGATCAGGAACAAACCCTAACGGGTTCACATCAGTTGGTAATCAGAGCAAGGTTGTTCGGTGAGAGACTTCCAATCCTTCGCTATTTTTATTTTCCTACAGTCCAGAAAAAGCCAAAAATAGTAGAATTGTTTTTCCCCCACTGCAATCCTATAGACCCTTTTGAGCCTTTACTGGTACTGCTTAGTTAGGGCTTGTTGAGTTTTCGGTTGCATCGGTTGTGTCGAGTTGCTGGTCTTAGTTGTAGTCCTTTAGAGTTTCGAGTTCTTGTCACGTTTGGTCACGTACGTTACCTTTTTCATCACTGTTTTGGCCGAATCAGAAACCACTTTGGTTGTCAAGTTCGACTTGGAATCGGTTAAGCGCGTGTTGGCCGAGACCGATTTGAATTCGGGTAGCCTATTCATCTTGTGGTTGCCGAATCTGAGTGCCTCTTTGTTATCAAGTCTGAGTTGAATTCGGTGCTGGTTGCATCTGAGTCCGAACTGTGCACCAGAAGCAATAACACTTCACATATATATTTAAGTCTCGGCCTACTCCAGAGAGAGAGAGAGCGAGAGAGTATCTTTTAATTACTTGTATACCCCTACTCTTTCTGGAAAAAGCGTGTGTGGTGACTTGCTCACTTGTACTCCTTTGTTCATAGCATCTGTTTTTGAGGTTCCCCTGAAAAAAAGAAAAAAAAGAAAAAAAAGAAGAAAAAAAAGGATCATTGTTAAAAAAAAGAAAAAAAAGAAGCAAGGGGCTAATTCATTGTGTTTGTTTTTCCCTTCTGTTCGGAGTGGTGCTTTGTGACTTCCTTTGTGTCCAGGCTCGCGTCTCTAGCACGGTCTAGACTAGGACCAGCACAGTACCACTGTTGAACGATTATTCAGCTTGCCTTTGTGACTAACGTGGTGCTAGTACTTTCTTGTTCAAGCCCACCTACAGCTCCACATATCCGACTACAGCTCCACAGGTCTTGTTGCTGCCGCGCTGATACACTTCATTCCACGGTTGCGGACTTGTTGGTTGCCGTCCCCTCCTAGCAGCAAGGTAAGAATTGGTAAGAGCTTGTGCAACAGGTTGAGAGTGAGCGCCTTGCTGTAGCTACACCCTATTAGCTATAGGGATTTTACTACTTCACTTGTTTTCTTGTTGTCCTTGTCTTTCTCACCATGGCAGGCTCCGAGGAGGAGGATCATAGCTTGCATCAGTCTCCACGTACCAGGGGCATCATACAACATTTTGAAAGGCAAGTGCAGCGGCACACAGAGGGACTTGATAATGATATGCAGGTGACGAATGACAAGATTGGACAATTGGAGGCTACGCAGATTGCCACCAACACCAAGCTTACGGGCCTGGAGACAGCGGTCGGCAATATTGACAAGAGTCTCGCTGCTCTTTTGCGGCGTTTTGATGAGCTCCATGCAAAGACCAACGAACAGCGTGATGATTGGGCGGATGAATATATTGCTGATACTGAACAGGATGAACAAGACGCTCGCCATCGCCGCCGGCTACGCACTAATCGTAGAGGTATGGGTGGTTTTCGCCACCGTGAGGTACGCAACAATGATGATGCTTTCAGCAAGATTAAATTTAAGATACCTACTTTTGATGGTACATATGACCCTGATGCATACATTACTTGGGAAATTGCTGTTGATCAAAAGTTTGCATGCCATGATTTTCCTGAGAATGCATGTGTTAGGGCTGCTACTAGTGAGTTCACTGATTTTGCTTCTGTTTGGTGGATAGAACATGGCAAGAAAAATGCTGATGACATGCCACAAACTTGGGATGCTTTGAAACGGGTCATGCGGGCTAGATTCGTTCCTTCTTACTATGCACGTGATCTGTTACATAAGTTACAACAATTGAGGCAGGGCACTAGAACTGTAGAAGAATATTATCAGGAATTGCAAATGGGAATGCTACGTTGTAATTTAGTGGAGGGTGAGGAACCTGCTATGGCTAGATTTTTAGGCGGGTTAAATAGAGAAATTCAGGACATTCTTGCGTATAAAGATTATACTAACGTAACCCGTTTGTTCCATCTTGCTTGTAAAGCTGAAAGGGAGGTACAGGGACGACGTACTAGTGCTAGGTCTAATGTTTCTGCAGGTAAATCTACATCATGGCAGCCACGCACGACTACTTCTATGAGCGGACGTGCACCTCTACCAGCTCCTTCACCGAGTCGTACAGCAGCGTCTTCTCCATCCAGCGACAAGCCATGCGCTCCTCCCATCACTTCAGCAACCAAGGCTGTCCAGAAACCAGCCGCTAGTGCTTCCTCGGTTGCATCCACGGGTAGAACAAGGGATGTCCAGTGTCATCGGTGCAAGGGCTTTGGGCACGTGCAGCGTGACTGTCCTACCAAGCGCGTTTTGGTGGTCAAAGATGATGGTGCGTATTCCTCTGCTAGTGATTTTGATGACGATACACTTGCGTTGTTTGCTGCTGACCATGCAGGTAATGAGGGACCACCAGACGAACATATTGATGCAGGGGCAGCCGAACACTACGAGAGTCTCATTGTGCAGCATGTGCTTAGTGCACAAATGGAGAAGGCGGAGCAAAATCAGCGACACACGCTGTTTCAAACTAAGTGTGTCATTAAAGAGCGTTCTTGTCGTATGATTATTGATGGAGGTAGTTGCAACAATTTGGCTAGCAGCGAACTGGTGGAGAAGCTTGCACTCAGCACCAAACCACACCCACACCCGTATCACATTCAATGGCTAAACAACAGTGGTAAGGCTAAGGTAACGAGGCTGGTGCGCATTAATTTTGCAATCGGAGCATATCATGATGTTGTTGAGTGCGATGTTGTGCCTATGCAAGCTTGCCATATTCTGCTCGGTAGGCCTTGGCAATTTGATACGGATTGTGTGCATTATGGTAGATCAAATCAGTTTTCGCTCTTGCACCATGATAAGAAAATTGTGTTGCTTCCTATGTCTCCTGAAGCTATTGTGCGTGATGATACTGCTAGAGCTGCCAAAGCTAAAAGTGAGACCAATAAAATTGTCAAGTCGGTTGCTAATAAGCAAGATGAGATACGCTTGAAAGGGACTTGCTTGCTTGCTACTAAATCTGATATTAATGACTTGATTGCTACCACTTCTGTTGCCTATGCTTTGGTGTGCAAAGATACTTTGATTTCCATTCATGATATGCAGCACTCTTTGCCCCCTGCTGTCGCTAACGTTTTGCAGGAGTATTCTGATGTGTTTCGAAGTGAAATACCAGCGGGGCTGCCACCAATACGAGGGATTGAGCACCAAATTGATCTGATTCCAGGTGCATCGCTGCCCAACCGTGCGCCGTACAGGACCAATCCGGAAGAAACGAAAGAGATTCAGCGACAAGTGCAAGAACTACTCGACAAAGGTTATGTACGTGAGTCCCTTAGTCCTTGTGCTGTTCCGGTTATTTTAGTCCCCAAGAAAGATGGAACTTGGCGTATGTGTGTCGATTGTAGAGCTATTAACAATATCACAATTCGATACCGACATCCTATTCCACGTTTGGATGATATGCTTGATGAATTGAGTGGTGCTGTTGTGTTTACCAAAGTTGATTTGCGTAGTGGGTACCACCAGATTCGCATGAAATTGGGAGATGAATGGAAAACTGCTTTCAAAACTAAGTTCGGGTTATATGAGTGGTTAGTCATGCCTTTTGGGTTAACTAATGCACCTAGCACCTTCATGCGATTAATGAACGAGGTTCTGCGTGCTTTCATTGGCAAATTTGTTGTGGTCTACTTTGATGATATATTGATTTACAGCAAATCTATGGAGGCACATCTTGATCATCTACGTGCTGTTTTTACTGCTTTACGTGATGCACGTTTATTTGGTAACCTTGAGAAGTGCGTCTTTTGCACAGATCGAGTATCTTTTCTTGGCTATGTTGTCACTCCACAGGGAATTGAAGTTGATCAAGCTAAGGTGGAAGCTATTCAGGGATGGCCTGTACCAAAGACCATCACACAGGTGCGGAGTTTTCTAGGACTTGCTGGGTTCTATCGTCGCTTCGTGAAGGATTTCAGCACCATTGCGGCACCGTTGAATGCGCTTACGAAGAAGGGGGTGCCCTTTTCTTGGGGCACCACACAAGAGAATGCGTTCACCATGTTGAAAGATAAGTTGACACATGCACCTCTCCTCCAACTTCCTGATTTTAATAAGACCTTTGAGCTTGAATGTGATGCTAGTGGAATTGGTTTGGGTGGTGTTTTGTTACAAGATGGTAAACCTGTTGCATATTTTAGTGAGAAATTGAGCGGACCTGTTCTGAATTATTCTACTTATGACAAGGAATTGTATGCTCTTGTGCGCACATTAGAAACATGGCAGCATTATTTGTGGCCCAAAGAGTTTGTTATCCATTCTGATCATGAATCTTTGAAACATATTAGTAGTCAAGGAAAACTGAACCGTAGACATGCTAAGTGGGTTGAATTTATTGAATCTTTTCCTTATGTCATCAAACACAAGAAAGGGAAAGAGAATATCATTGCTGATGCTTTGTCTAGGCGATATACTTTGTTGACACAACTTGATTGCAAGATTTTTGGTTTGGACACAATTAAAACACAATATGTGAATGATGCTGATTTTAAGGATGTTTTGCTGCATTGTAAGGATGGAAAAGCATGGAACAAATTCATCGTCAATGATGGGTTTGTGTTTCGAGCTAACAAGCTATGCATTCCAGCTAGCTCCGTTCGTTTGTTGTTGTTACAGGAAGCGCATGGTGGTGGCTTGATGGGGCATTTTGGAGCAAAGAAGACAGAGGATGTACTTGCTGGTCATTTCTTTTGGCCAAAAATGAGAAGAGATGTGGAGCGATTTGTTGCACGCTGCACTACATGTCAGAAAGCTAAGTCCCGTTTAAATCCGCATGGTTTGTATATGCCTTTACCAGTTCCTAGTGCTCCTTGGGAGGATATTTCTATGGATTTCGTGTTGGGATTGCCTAGAACTAGGAAGGGACGTGATAGCGTTTTTGTGGTTGTGGATAGATTTTCCAAGATGGCACACTTTATTCCATGTCATAAAACTGATGATGCTACACATGTTGCTGATTTATTCTTTCGAGAAATTGTTCGTTTGCATGGTGTGCCAAACACAATTGTTTCTGATCGTGATGCCAAATTTCTTAGCCACTTTTGGAGAACTTTATGGGCACAATTGGGAACTAAGCTTCTATTTTCTACCACTTTTCATCCCCAAACTGATGGTCAAACTGAAGTGGTTAATCGAACCTTGTCTACCATGTTAAGGGCTGTTTTAAAGAAGAATATTAAGTTGTGGGAAGAATGTTTGCCTCATGTTGAGTTTGCTTATAATCGTTCCATGCATTCTACTACAAAGATGTGCCCTTTTGAGATTGTTTATGGCTTGATTCCTCGTGCTCCTATTGATTTAATGCCTTTGCCCACTTCTGAAAAATTGAACTTTGATGCTAAGCAACGTGCTGAACTGATGTTAAAACTGCATGAAACAACTAAAGAAAACATTGAGCGCATGAATTCTAAGTATAAGCTTGCTGATGATAAAGGTAGAAAGCAATTGATTTTTGAACCTGGTGACTTGGTTTGGTTGCACTTGAGAAAGGATAGGTTTCCTACTTTGCGAAAATCTAAGTTGATGCCTCGGGCTGATGGACCGTTTAAAGTGCTAGAACGAATTAATGATAATGCATATAAGCTAGACCTGCCTGTGGATTTTGGGGTTAGTCCCACATTTAACATTGCAGATTTGAAGCCATATTTGGGAGAGGATGATGAGCTTGAGTTGAGGACGACTCAAATGCAAGAAGGGGAGGATGATGAGGACATCGCCACTAACGATACATCCACACCTACGCCAGTATCTACTTCAACAACACCTCTTGGACCTATTACTCGCGCTCGTGCTCGTCGGCTTACCCATCAAGTAAGTTCACTCTTAAGCTCAGGTTCATCATATTTAGAGAATGGAGACACGTGCACTCTTATTTTACTCAGGAACCATGGATTGGATCAAAAGGGAAGAGGCATCGCGCAGGCTGGATTCGGACTGCAGGATAGACACGACTTGTAACAGCCGCCACGACTTCATCCGGACTCCGTTTTGGTTGGTCAAGTACTTTATGGAAAGCTTATCAAATCTACTTTCCAACGGATCTGGAATCACCTCAATATCTATTCAGAATCAACCGCAATCCTAGATTTACTACAGAGTCCTTTTCAGCCACGGTGCTGCGTCACCCTAATTTGGCCCAACGGGCCGTGTATCAAGTAGAGTCCAAGACGGATGAGTCCTAGGGTTGGAATACGACCCCAGCACCCTTGTGGTCGTTCTCCCACTTCTTTATAACCTTTAGCCGCTGTCAAGAACACTCGGGTTTTGTTAGATGCAAGTTTAGCTTTTGCTACTTCCTTGTAGACGCGCGTGCTGATCCAGCCGCCCGTCCACTTGTTTTCGGAACCCCTCCATAATTGAGATTCGGTTTGAGACCTTCAATTACATCTCGTAATTTTCAGTACTTGTTCTACTTGTTCTTGCTAGTTCTTCGATTGCTTGCAGGACAAGTGCCCTAGTGGCCGGGTGTCGCGCTCCACAAGATCGCGGCAACCAAAGGAGGTGGTGTATCGGTTGCTAAGGCGCAGCATCCTTGGAAGGCTGTAGTCGGGCTGTGAACGTCGTCTCCTCTATCAATCGAGTTATTCCACGCCTCTCATCGAAAGATCAGGAACAAACCCTAACGGGTTCACATCACTGATGAACAAGGCCATCCTTACGGAAAGGGCCAAAGCCGAAGAGAGGAAGGATAACAAACGCAAATTCCTGGAAAGTAAAGCCCGCCAACAGGACCGATTCCAAAAGCCGAGGAACTTCGGCTACACTGCACCAAGATCTCAAGCCCCAATGCAGTACAGGACTCAGTCCCAAGTGACAGGACCACGAGCCCCTGACACACAGCTTAGAAGCCAGAGTACCATGAGGGCCCCGCAGAACAATGCAAGCCTGGCCGCCTCCGACAACAACAATGTTAGGGCTTGTTTCAACTGCCGTGAGACAGAGCATTTCATTACCAATTGCCCTTACGCCAAGAATAAGCCGGCTACATCAACCTTCTCCAACACGGTGAATGGACCCAGACCAGCTCTGACCGGTGCCAACCGAGTACCCATTCGCAACAACGACAACAGTCAGCAGACGTACCCCAGCAATCGTTTGGATGAGCCCGCGTCAATCACATCGACGCGCAGGAAGCTCAAGGAGCTCAGGGCGTAGTACTCGGTGAGTACCTAGTCAACTCAGCTCTGGCAACAGTATTATTTGATTCTGGAGCATCGCACTCGTTCATATCCTCACGTTTTGTGGGACAACACCGAATACCTACAGTACTACTGAAAACGCCCTTATTAACCCGGACGCCTGGAGGCGACATCAATTGCCAATTAGGTTGTCCACGGGTAAGGATTAATTTAAGTTGGGTAGAATTCCTAGCAGACTTGGTAGTACTTAAGTCTGGGGGAATAGACGTGATCCTCGGAATGGACTGGTTGAACCGACACAATGGTCTCATAGGCTGTACTGACAAAGTGGTACACCTAACAAACCCCGAAGGAGTACGAGTAATCTGCCATACCCGGGAAAGTGAGTTTGACGCGATGGTGTTTAGCATGGAAGCCAAGCCCTTAGAAGGAGTTTCGGTAGTAAACGAATACCCAGATGTATTCCCCGAAGAGCTCCCCGGTATGCCACCGGACAGGGATATAGAGTTCGTCATTGACCTTATCCCTGGGACCTCCCCCATAGCCAAGAGACCCTATAGGATGGCAGCCTCTGAGTTGACAGAGTTAAAGAAGCAACTAGAGGAACTACAACGGATTGGCTTCATCAGACCAAGCTCGTCGCCATGGGGAGCCCCAGTTTTGTTTGTCAAGAAGAAAGATGGGAGTATGAGGTTGTGTGTAGATTACCGGGCACTGAATGAGGTTACCATTAAGAATAAGTACCCCCTTCCCAGGATTGATGACCTTTTCGATCAGCTAAAAGGAGCCAAGTACTTTTCTAAGATCGATCGAAGGTCAGGATATTTCCAGCTCAAGATTAGGGAAAGTGACATCCCTAAGACAGCTTTTGTCACCCGTTACGGGCAGTTTGAGTTCACCGTGATGTCCTTTGGACTGACCAATGCCCCTGCATATTTCATGAACCTCATGAACAAAGTATTTATGGACGAGCTGGATAAGTTTGTCGTGGTCTTTATCAACGACATACTTATCTACTCCAAGAGCATTCAGGAACATGAGCAAAATTTGCGGGTAGTATTGGAAAAGCTGAGAATACATAGGCTATATGCCAAGTTTAGCAAGTGCGAATTCTGGATGGAGAGAGTAGCTTTTCTTGGTCACATTCTTACCGCGGAAGGCGTAGCAGTGGACCCAGAAAAGGTCAAAGTAGTTTCCAACTGGCAGCGATCGACTAATGTTAGTGAAATCAGGAGTTTTCTTGGATTAGCTGGGTACTATCGGAGATTTATCGAGGGATTCTCTAAGATAGCCCGACCCATGACGGAACTTCTTAATAAGGAGAAGAAGTTTGCCTGGACAGAATCTTGTGAAAGAAGTTTTCAAGAGTTGAAGCAAAGGTTGACAACCGCCCCAGTGCTGACCCTGCCCGACATTCATCGGGACTTTGTCATTTATTGTGACGCATCCCGGCAAGGATTAGGGTGTGTGCTGATGCAAGACGGGAAAGTCGTCGCATATGCTTCCCGTCAACTCAGGACCCATGAGCAGAACTATCCGACCCATGATTTGGAATTTGCAGCCGTAGTGCATGCCCTTAAGATTTGGAGGCATTACTTGATTGGGAATAAGTGTGAGATTTACACCGACCATAAGAGTCTGAAGTATATCTTCACCCAGCCGGATTTGAACTTAAGGCAAAGAAGATGGTTGGAGTTGGTTATGGACTACAATTTGGAAATTCATTATCACCCCGGAAAAGCAAACGTGGTAGCCGATGCCTTAAGTCGGAAATCCTATGGGCCCAAAGATGACCATCTGCGCGAGGAAATGGCACGATTAAATGTGCACATTGTTCCTCGAGGTTCCAGCCATGTGCTGAATGTCCGATCAACACTAGAAGATAGAACTAGAGAGGCCCAAAACTCGGATCAGGAGTTAGTAAGGATCTGCAAGCAAACCGGAGAAAACAAAGCACTGGGTTTTAGAGTGGACGATAAGGGAACGTTGTGGTACGAGAATAGGATTTGTGTACCCCAGAGTGGAGACTTCCGGCGGGTAATCATGGACGAAGCCCATAACTCGGCCTACTCCATCCACCCAGGATCCACCAAAATGTATATGGACATAAGGCAAAAATATTGGTGGAATGGAATGAAGGCGGACATTGCGCGATTTGTAGCCCATTGTGATACTTGTCAAAGGATTAAGGCCGAACACCAAAAGCCAGCAGGATTATTGCAACCCCTACCTATTCCGGTTTGGAAATGGGATGAGATAGGAATGGACTTTGTAGTGGGTCTACCCCGAACACAGAAGGGACACGATTCCATATGGGTAATAGTGGACCGACTTACTAAAATGGCTCATTTCATACCCGTACGAACTAATGACGGAGGAGAAAAGCTGGCACAGCTTTATGTGGAAAACATAGTAAGGCTACACGGAGTGCCTAGCAGAATCGTCTCAGATAGAGGAACCCAATTCACCTCTAGGTTTTGGAAGAGCTTGCATCAAGCCATGGGCACCAAGTTAGATTTCAGCTCCGCATATCACCCACAGACGGATGGTCAAACCGAAAGGATAAATCAGATCATGGAAGATATGCTGAGAGCATGCGTCCTGACCTACGGGAAGGACTGGGAGCAGAGTCTGCCTTATGCAGAATTCTCGTACAACAATAGTTACCAAGCTAGTTTGGGTATGTCACCATTCGAAGCCCTCTACGGAAGAAAGTGCAAAACTCCCCTAATGTGGTCGGAAGTTGGGGAGCGTACCCTAGTTGGACCCGCACTCATAAAAGAAGCAGAAGAAAAAGTAGCGGAAATCCGCGAGAAGTTGAAAGCAGCTCAGTCCCGACAAAAGAGCTACGCAGACAGGAAGAGCCGGGAAATAAATTTCAACCCAGGAGATTTTGTTTATCTTAAAGTCCCACCTATTCGAGGGACCCGAAGGTTTCAAGTACAAGGAAAGCTAGCCCCTCGATACATTGGACCGTACCAAGTCCTGAAGAGAGTCGGAGCAGTGGCATACCGACTAGAGTTACCGGAAGAAATGTCAGATATACACCCAGTGTTTCATGTCTCGCAATTAAGAGGGTGTTTGAGAGTACCCGAGGAAGAACACGTGCCGGTGGAAACAATAAATCTGCAGCCCGATCTGCGATACCAGGAAGTACCGGTCAAAATTTTGGACACTGTCACTAGGAGGACAAGAAATTCCGAAGTACGGATATGCAGGGTTCAATGGAGCAGACACGGGATAGAAGAAGCAACGTGGGAACGCGAAGAGGCCCTAAAGAAGGAATTTCCCCATTTGTTTAGGAACCAATCGAATCTCGAGGACGAGATTCATTTTAAGTGGGGTAGGTTTGTGACGCCCTGAAAATTCACCAAATTAAACTACGCGCTGGAATGTTTCAACCAAAGACCTAATCGTCACCGGAGCCCGTACAAACCCTAGCCCTAACCCTCTCCGTTTTTCCCGCCATCCTGATTACCGACACGAACTCGACCGCTGTCCCATCCCGCACCGCTCGGCGGTCCGATTGCCAAGCGCGACCGCCTTCCCGCAATCAGTGCCGACGCGATTCCCCTTTTTCCCTCGCACGAATGTCGCGTGCGTGGCCGACCGGCCGCGGTCGCTGCCGCGATCGGCGCCGACGCGACACCCCCCTCTGTTTTCCTTCCCTTTTTCCTCCCTCTTCCATTTCTTTTCTTTTCCCCCTTTTCCTTTTCTCTCTCTCTTTCTTTTCTTTCTCCCTTTTCCCTCCCCCTCCTGCCTGGCTCCCCCACGCGCGCCCCTGGCCGCCCCTTGCCGCGCCAGGCACCGGCCGCTTCCCATCTCCGCGCGCCGTCGCCTCTGTGCTCGGCCGCCCGCGCCCACGCGCGCGCCCCGCGCGTGCATCGTGTGCACCGCGCGCACGAGCCCTGCCCGGCCTTCCCCCCCCCCCCGCGTCGCGCACGCGCAGCGCGAGGCCGCGCGCCGCGCCGTGTCGGCCGCCGCTCGCACCCCGCCCCTGGCCCGTACCTCGCCGCGCCGCACGCGCAAGCGCACGCGCCCTCCCCTGCGCGTGGCTGCGCCGCCCGTCGCTGCTGCACGACGCCGGCCCGCGTGGCACCCCGCTTTCACCGCCGCCCGCCCCTGTGCACGCACACGCGCGGCACTGCTGGCCGCGCCCTCCGCCGTTCGGTCACGCCAAGCTGCCGCGCCGCTCGCCGCTCGTCGAGACGTCTCGTCCACCTCGCCACCCGTGCGCCGCTCCGCGACGACCACAAGCGGCCGGAGCACCATTTATGGCGCCCCGCCGAGCTCGGTGACCGGCCCCGCCTCCTCATCGCCTCGAGCGCCTATAAAAGGGGCCGAGGAGCACCCCCCGGCACCCCACAACCTGCACCGCCACCCAGCCCCTCGCCTCCCCAAGCCTAGCGCCGCCACCGTGCATCGCACTGCCGCCGCCCGCCGCCCGCCGTCGTCCCGCCTCCTCCCGCCGCCCCGGCCCGAGGTGAGGCCGGGGATCAAATCCCCTCACCCCCTCCTCCTTTTTCCCCCTCCACGGCCGACGCCGGGCCTCGGGCCGGCCAGATTTGGCCGCCGCCGGCGCCCCCACCCCCCTCCTCTGTTCTGTACGGGGGAGAGGAAGGAGAAGGGCAATTTTGCCCAAAGACCCCCTCCCTCCCCCTCTATTTCCTATAAAACCTCCCCCCCTCTTATTTACTTCCTTTTTGCAAAAAAGACCCTGCTCTTTCTAGTATTTCAAACCAAACCCCTCCATTACATAAACCTAAATATGACCGACACCCTTTAGCATGCCCTGAGTATTTCTAGGATTCGCAAATAGGTCCGTACTCCTTCCGGATAATTGCGAACAAGCCCCTGGACCCCTGTTTAACCCCTGAAACCCTCTTTAACTCGTCATTTTATGCGCCAAACGAGCTCCGATCGACCTGAAACTTTACCACGCCCTTTCTAGTATAGTTCTAACCATGCCATTAAGAAACCACCCAAAAATATTACCCCTATCTCCATAACTAAATTATTTCCGATTCAAGCTCTACGATAAAAGCTTTTAGTTCTTTCGCTTGATTGTGTGCCTGTTTGTGTGCGTCGTAGGACACGAAGTGGACGAGGAAGGTCCTGAGTGTGATCAAGCGAACGAGGAACAGTTCTGCGACCCCGAACCCGAGGGACAGTGCTTCGATCAGGACCTCCCGCAAGGGTTTGATGATGGCAAGTTCAATTCCGCCCTTTGATGCATGTTTCTGTCCTAGTTTTTATAAACACAACCCAGTGGCCTGTTTTATAAAATTTGCATGGTTTTGCTTGTTGAAGACATGGTAGGATAGCCGCCCTCGTTTGTGATAACCATACCTTGACCACATGTTTTATAAAGAGAATGTGTGTGTGTGGGAAGGGATAAAACGTGGTTTTAAAAGACGAGTTAGACGGGATGGATGGCATTCCTGTGTGAATTGCCGTGGGTGTGCTCGTACCTGTGTGGTAGAGCGAAGAAGGGAGATATCCATCGCGTCACCCCTAAGGACCGAGTTGATGTGTCATCTCACCTAGCTTCCTGTCGTGCAAACCACTTGATCGTTGTATGGGCAACGGCTTAGCCTAACCCCACTAGTTAGTCTGATAGCCATCAGGAGAGCTGAGAGCAACGGGTGATCAAGGAGACGGGATAAGCTCTGTGTAACTTATGCCCCGGTTGAACCTCGGAGATAGGTCGAATAACCCCTTGAAAGATCCCGTGATGGCTAGTCAGGTCTAGCTAAGGTAGGTAAGGGCTTTGATGGGATCTGCACCGGCACTAAGGTGTTCGTGCTGTGGTACCCCACCTGTGGGTAAAGTTGCACACCTCTGCAGAGTGAAAATCTATTCGAATAGCCGTACCCACGGTATTGGGCAAGTTACGGTGTGGTCACATAACTAGTGTTTTCACTCTGGGATTGGTTGGACTGGTGTGTGTTAATTGGAAAATGTCCGGCAGTTGTGCTGTGGTCTACGGCGGACGGGGAGTCCGGTAGCAGCTTAAGACTCGGATCCTGTGTGGATCAACAACACGTGCTCCTTGGTACTTGTAAACTTGTTTTGAAAATGTTTTAAACGAACCTTTGCATAAAACCGAGTTTTTCCGCAAATGAACCATAACCTTAACCTTGGATTATCCTGTGCATTTAATTCTGTTATACCCCCTCCGCGGGTGTGATTGGACTTGCTGAGTACGTTCGTACTCATCCCATTCCTACTTTTACAGTGGAAGATCCAGACTACATCCCCGAAGACGTCGAGTAGGGTTTCGTCCTGCACCCAGTCTTGCCTGTGGTTGAGGCCACCGTTGAAACTCCGCATGGCGCAAGACTCTGATGATCCTCTTTTCATAGCTAGTGTAGTAGTATGGGTTTTGGTTGTAATCCTCGCGATAGTGGCGCTTCACTGCCCATTACCGCGTAGAGTTATACGGTGATGTACCATCTGATGTAATAAAAGTGTTATCAGCCTCCTGGGACTGATAAAGCATCACTTTTAAGTCTTCCCTGATGAGGGGGACGCTTCAGGCCAGCACGGTGCTTAGTGCTTGGTTGGCCACTCTCCATAAGGACCGGTTCATAGAGCGACAACCTGGGACAACCGCGCAACCACAAGACTGGAATGGGACGGTCTTGACTTATTAATTAGGTCGTGTTGGTTCGGGAGTAACTTACCTGCGTCGGCAAGAGGGGTGGTAGGCTTCAATGGTCCTTTGCTCCTCCGGCTTGGTCTGTGCTGTGTGCTTGTACCCCCGGAGGTGGGCCCCATCGTCTTTGATCCAGAATCCTTAGCGGTTACACCTTACCAACGTGATCCTTTGTAACGGTCTCGTAGTGTGCTTGCTAGCCATCTCACCCAAGGAAGTGTGATGAACCCCTAGCGTAGCTCACGACTTGTGGGTAAAGTTGTGCAACCTCTCGAGAGTGTAAAACTGATATATCAGCTGTGCTCACAGTCATGAGCGACCCAGATCCTCCGTCTGATTAGTGGGGTTATCAACCTTTGATTAGGGAGATTCCCCGGGTGGTTTTGGTTGGGATGGTTCTCAGTAGTTCTTAATTAATATTGATTAAATTATTATGCGATATGGGTTTATGGTAATTCATCAACTGTAGTAAATAGTTTTAGTAAAATTTGCCAAGACTAAAGCTAATACAGTTGAGTCAGCCAACCTAGAGACTCATAGTTTGTGTTATACTTGTTGAGTACTAGTTTGTACTCACACTTGCTTCTCTACTCTTCTGTTCTATTTCGGATATCTTCGACTGCTGCTCAGTGCCCGGCAACAGGGAGGACTACGTCAGCGGCTTCAACGACTCCTAGGCGTTTGTCTCCCAGTCGATGTCCCTGTGGCGCCTAGCTCTACATGCATCTCTTTTACGCTTCCGCAACTCTTGAACCGATTCTTGATTCGGTTGTAATAAAATAATTCATTTACGATTTATATTAATGTTATTTGTGATATGTGTTGTGATATCTTGATGATTCTGTTGTATATATGCGTGACTTGATCCTGGCGCATATATGATTGCTCGATTTATGTTCTTTATAAATCGGGTGTGACAGCTACAGACGTATGTCCTGCACAATTGGTGTGCGTACGGTCCTGCAAGTCGCTTGTGGTGGCCTGTCCATGACCCGGAATGAAAGGCAAACGGTTGCTTCGGAACAATCATTGGATGTTCCAAGCGTGTGTGTTAGGTTTACCTTACAAGGTTGAATTCAATTCAGAATCGTCCGCTTCTGACGAAGATTGAGACTGCTTATCCCTTCTGTCACATAGAGTAAGAAGTGTAACTAATGATGGAATAATCTTGATGGATGATAATCTCTACCTTGCTTGCTTAGTGTAGGTGCTAACCTAGAGTGGACAATCAACTAGAATATGGAAACTAAAATTTGAAAGTAGATCATACTCTCTGTTGCTTTTCAGCTGAAAATAAACCCTGAACCTTTACAATGCCTTCATGAGTCTAGTTACGGGCTAAAGTATACCCGATTCCGGGTAAGCCTTGCTGAGTATTAGTATACTCAGCCTTGCTAGTTATATGTTTTTTTTCAGGTAATGTCTTTGAGGACCCTACTCTTACCATGCCATGGCCCTATGCTCTGCCTGATGGTTGGTCCGTGGAGTGGGATCCGTTCCCGGCCAACCCTGATGATACTGAGTGATGTCGTGCCCGGGCTTAGCATGACATCCATCTTGATGATGTGTGTAAATCATCGCATATATTTTCCGCTGCCAAAAACCATGACTTTAACAGTTTGTAATAACTTTTCTAATTTGGAACTTCGTACTACTTTTGGAAACTCTTGTAATGTAATTCTCTATGATGTAAAATATGATGGTGACTGTATCTCTGGACTCACCTTCATGTGAGGTAACCTTATTTGATCCTGTATCGGTGGTTTATCGGGACGCTACCCGACAGGCCAAGGGGTTACACCGTTTGAAGCACGTTGGAGCCCTTGAGAGAGGACTTGTGTACTTGAAACTGTAATGGTCTTCTTCATATATCAGCGTAGCTTTTCTGTCGAGATTGGGCTGCCTTTAGATTATTCTGGATAATCCTTACCTTATCTTCTGCTTCCATAACTAGGTCGGGTCCAAAAATTTTACGCTCGCCGGTTTGTGACCAACTCAAAGGAGTTCGGCACTGGCGACCGTATAATGCTTCAAACGAGGCCGTCTTAATGCTTGTCTGATAGCTGTTATTGTAAGAGAATTCTGCCAGTGACAAGCATTTGTCCCAACTTTTGTCAAACTGAAGTACACAAGCTCTAAGCATGTCTTCCAAAATCTGATTTATTCTCTCAGTCTGTCCATCGGTCTGAGGATGATATGCAGAGCTTCGAATTAACTTAGTTCCAAGAGCATCTTGAAGTTGCTCCCAGAACCGAGCAATAAATTGTGCTCCACGATCAGAAATGATCGTCATAGGTATTCCATGAAGACGAACAATTTGATCTAAATAGATCTCGGCATACTTTTTGGCAATATACGTAGTATGCACGGGAAGGAAATGTGCAGTCTTGGTTAATCGATCCACGATTACCCAAATAGAGTCATGTTTCAGAGAAGTATTAGGCAGGCCAACAATAAAGTCCATACTGATATCCTCCCACTTCCAAGAGGGAATGGGTAGAGGTTGAAGGATACCAGCAGTCTTTAGATGACTGGCTTTGACTATTTGGCAGATATCACATTCTGACACATACTTGGCAATCTCTCGTCTCATACGAGTCCACAAAAAGTTCTGTTTCAGATCCTGGTACATCTTCGTACTGCCAGGATGTATAGAGAATTTGGACAGGTGAACCTCGTCCATTATTTGCTTGCGGAGCTTATGGTCCTTGGGTACAACAATACGTTCGTTGAACCATAAAACTCCTTCGGGATCTACTCGGAAGCATTTATACTTCCATTCTCCTTGCATTATTTTCTGTTTAATGATCTTGACTCCTTTATTACGCTGTTGCGCTAGAACAATACTATCTCTAAGTGTGGCTTCAACCGAAAGATGGTTCAAGTCACCTTGAGGAATGATTTCTAGGTTGAGCTTTCTCATCACCCAGCAAAGAGTTTCGTTGAAAGCTTCAACAAATAGACAAGAACAATGTGCCTTGCGACTAAGTGCATCCTCAACGACATTGGCCTTGCCTGGATGATAATGCACTTCTAATTCATAATCTTTGATAAGTTCTAACCAGCGCCTTTGCCCCATATTCAGATCTGATTGGGTGAAGATATACTTGAGGCTTTTGTGATCAGTGTAGATATGACACTTCGTACCCATTAGATGGTGTCTCCAAATCTTTAAGGCATGAATAACAGCCACAAGTTTGAGATCATGGGTGGGGTAGTTCTGTTCATGAATCCTAAGTGCTCGTGATGTATATGCAATTACTCGGTTGTCTTGCATGAGTACACAACCAAGTCCAGTTCCTGAAGCATCACAATAGATATCAAAAGTTTTTGATACATCTGGTTGAGCCAAGACGGGAGCAGTAGTAAGATGATTTCTGAGAGTATGGAATGCAGTTTCACATTTTTGTTCCCAAGAGAATTTGACACCCTTCTTTAGTAGCTCGGTTATAGGTTTGGCTATTCTGGAAAAGTCAGGAATGAAGCGACAATAATAGCCAGCTAGACCAAGAAAGCTACGGATCTGATGGACTGACGTGGGAGGTTTCCAATCCATTACTTCCTGTACTTTACTAGGATCGATGGATATTCCATCACCAGAGATGGTATGGCCCAAAAATTTCACTGTATCTAACCAAAACTCGCACTTGGAGAATTTGGCATATAGGCGGTGGTCTCTTAATCGCTGAAGAATAACATGAAGATGGTGGGCATGATCTTCTGAATTTTTGGAATAGATTAGAATATCATCAATAAAGACCACAACAAATTTGTCGAGTTCTTGCATGAAGATAGAATTCATGAGGTACATGAAATATGCTGGAGCATTGGTGAGACCAAATGACATAACCAGATACTCATATAGACCATATCGCGTGGAGAAAGCTGTTTTTGGAATGTCACTGGGCCGGATCTTAATTTGATGATAGCCGGAACGAAGATCTATCTTAGAAAATACTTTAGCTCCGGCTAACTGATCGAAGAGAATATCGATGCGGGGTAGGGGGTACTTATTTTTGATAGTTACCGCATTGAGAGGACGGTAGTCAACACATAGCCTTAAGCTATTATCTTTCTTTTTCACAAACAAGGCTAGACAACCCCATGGTGATGCACTTGGACGAATGAAACCTTTGTCTAAGAGGTCTTGGAGTTGAATTTTCAACTCAGCCAACTCATTAGGAGGCATACGGTAAGATCTCTTAGAAATAGGGGCTGTGCCAGGTTGGAGTTCTATGATAAACTAGATATTTCTGTCTGGGGGCATTCCAGGCAAATCGTCTGGAAAGACATCTGGATACTCACAGACGATAGGGATATCCTTTAGCTTAACCCCAGTTGTAGCATAAGTGCAAGGGTTAAGGTACTACTGTTGCGGGACATAGAAAATGGTAGGTTCATACTCAGATGAACCTATCTCAACAATTCGGGAAGAGATATCTAAAGACACATGATGCTGGGTCATCCAATTCATACCTAAAAGGACATCCATTCCCTTTAGGTCTAACACCAGCAGATCTGTTTTGATTAGATGACTACCCAGCTGAATTGGTACCATTCTACAGATTTTATTGGACAAAATCTTACCACCAGGAGTTACGATCCTATAGGCCTCATTTATGGAATAGATATCCAAGCCCACTTTAGTTCCACAACCCATACTAATAAAACTATGGGTGGCACCAGTATCAAAAAGAACAATAACGGGGTGATGGTTGATAGAAAATGTACCCGTCATTATCGGTGTCCCTTTGGGGAGTTCGGAGAGAGTGGTGAGGTTCACCCTTCCTTGGTGGACCTGGACCACCTGTCTCTTGCCCTTGACCTTGCTGGTTGGAATGGATGTTTGCCCTTGGAAAGATTTCCTAGGTTGAGGGCAATCCTTGATGAAGTGGGACGGGCTTTCGCAGTTGAAACAATGATAGTTGTTGTTTCCTTGATTGGCTGGCGGAAAGCTCGGCCGCGGGCCTTGTTGTTGTTGCTGCTGAAATTGAGGTGCTGGTGGTTGGTTGAACCATACTTGTTGGGGTGGTCTAGCTACCCATCTACCAGGCATATTACTTCGAGGCGGGGCTCGAGGAGCAGTACTTGGGACCAACCGATACTTTGATGGTTGCGAAGTTGCAGGCCCTGCTGGTGTCTTCCTTTTCTTTTCCGCTCTGTGGGCTGAGATGCAATCTTCCTGAGTAATGGCCATGTTGACCAACTCGTTGAAACTATCGGCCCTTACCAAATTTAGTCGTTCTTTAAGTTTGGTATTCAGACCTCGGCGAAAGCGATCTCTTTTACGGGCATCATTGTCCGCATGGTATCCTGCGTACTGGCACAAGTGATTGAAAACTTGTGCATATTGCATAACGGTGCGGGTTCCCTGGGTTAGGTTCAAAAATTCATTGAGCTTTCACTCAATGAGTCCTTCGGGTATATGGTGCGCTCGAAACGCAGTCCGGAACTCGTCCCAGGTGACGACATAATCGGCAGGCTGCATGGCTGAAAATGATCCCACCATAAACGAGCGGTGCCACGAAGCTGCTGGGCTGCAAAGAGCATCTTATTCTCATCCGAACATGGGGCTGGCAATAAGGCGAACTTGGACTCGATGGTACGGAGCCAGGCGTCGGCGTCAAGGGGGTCATCCGACATGGGTTCATCTCGGCCTCGGGATTGTTGACGGAAATGGCCCATCTGATTTTGCACAAGCTGGTTAAGAAGTTCTGTTTGTCGGGCCATGACCTCGGCCAGATTTGGAGGTGGCGGTGGTGGTTGCTGAGAACCACTAGCTTGATTTGTCCGGAATCCTTCCGGGGTTCCGCGAGTAGCTCCAACCATCTGAAATAAAGTAGATATCCATTATCACTACATTTTTACTCCAAATTTCAGATGATATTCAATTACCAAACAAAAAGGTAATTCATATGCAAGAAGATAAAGTAGGATGATAAAACACAGGATTTGGATTACTATATAAACACTGGTGATCCTTACATTTTACATCAGCACACCTAGACCACTACAAGCCGTTACCTAACTACACATGCCACATATACAACAAGTGGCTCCAGATCTAGGTAAACTACACACTACCTATTTACACTTTGCTACACTAAGTACAACTAGACTATCACCCACCCAATCTAAAAGTCATCCAAGTTACCCACTGAGGACTGACTGCCAGAAGAGGAATGACGGGGACTGATAACAGGATCTTCGTGCTCAGAATCGATCTCAGAGATTGCTTCGATTTCTTCAGGATCTTCCTCTTCTTCATCTTCGGGTGCCGGTACCACAGGAGGTACAGGCTGCTATTGAAGTTCATTGATTTGTGCATAGGCATCATCAACTTCAAGAATAAGATCTTGGATCTGTTCTTGAAGAAATTCAATGATCGTGTTGCGTTGAGTAATTATCACATCACTCTCATTGATCTGGTCTTCCCGGTGCTGAATAGTCTCGTTCCAGGCGGCAATGATCCCATCTTTCTCGACTACCACAGCTCGAAGTTGGTCAACTTAGGTAATTAATCTATCAGCCTCCCTAAAATGACTTCGCGCGGCATGAACTAACTGTCCCATTTCACGATGTAGTAATAGTTGATAGTGATACAGCACATTCATAAACCGCATCATGCCTCGAAGTACTTCTATTGGACCTTCCAGTTTGTGGCTCTCAGGGATTACCCTGAGATTCCATTCTGACTCTTTGGGATCTGTGGTAGAAAATAAACCGATCAGCTGTCCAGCCACCTCTCTTGGATGTTGATTACAGAAAAGATAAATAGCCTCCAGTGCTGCTCCTTCAATAGTGTCCACTATACGATAACCCATCACAATGACTTCAATGGGCTGCCACTGGGAACAGAAAGGATCTTGAGGAATAATCATTCTAACTCGAGCTCGGTGAACACCTTCCTCTTGATATTCTACCGCATCATACTGTGGAGGTTCGGTGTAATCAAATGTTCTTAAGGATTCCCAAAGTAAGCGAGGAAAACCTTCCCAATGCAAGGCATTTGTGTGGAGATGCCCTGCCGGATCCCAAAAGACGTTAAGAGGGGCTGCCATCTGCATCAAGAATGCAAATGGTGAGACTTTTTATATTGCTGAGAAATCACAAGATAATTGGAACAAGATAATCAAGTCTGATAACAGCAAAGGCTGGAAATCAGATTGATACCTAAGATACTTAAGATGCTTAATTTAGGACTATCATGAGAATCCTATCATCCCATTCTAGAGATAAACAACACACAATTCCGCCTTAACAGAATTTAAACATACATCGCATTCATTTGTTTGATAATGCATGCACGTACTATTCGTCCTCACAACCAAAACAACTGCCGAATAGCTTCGGACTTACGTAGTTAATTTCGGTGGCATAATACATACGACACTCCGTAATAGCTAGTCGGTAAATCCTATCCGTCTTAACCTATTAATCGTGGTTAGCGTACCTACAGAAGAACACATATATATATCATGAACCTTTCATGGCAGCACGACATGAAAGCATCCCCAAACAGTACTGTTCACTATAGAAACAGCATTTGTACAAATACCGCCATACAGACAACGTTAACATACGTCATCGAAACAACGTATTCATGGGTGTACCGCGAAATGCGGGGGTATGAACAGCAATCACCATACCCTGCGCCGAACCATATACTCCCAATATGATCAACCTAAGTTGATATATTGGCAGCATCTCAAGTAGGCCACTGCTTGAGAAACAGCGTTCGGTTCGCATCACCGACGGGAAGGCTAACTCCCCAGTTAGCTGAGGATCCTTACCTTCTTACCTCACGATCGCAGGTGTCGTTACAGAAAGTAAGGTTGAGTTGTGCATGAATTTAAGTTTTGACAGAAAGTAGTGCTGCAAGTCAGAACTAGCTATACATATACATATATTTTAACTGCCACCTGATATTCCCCATATACATCCCTAGGGCTTTACGATCTAAACACAGCCTTAACGAATCCAACGTACGTTATGAATTCATTTGTTGACAAATTTTTATCCTGAAAACACTTTTTAAGAGTTACTGTAATTGTAATGGTAAACCTACAGCTCTGATACCAGCTGTGGCAGAACCGCCTGAATTACACCGGCTCAAATACGCAAGTCCCTTCTCAAGGGCTCCAACGCACTTCAAATGGTGTAACTCATTGGTCTGTCGGGTCTCCGCCCGATACAACCACGGTTCAATAGGATCAAAGCAAGTTTACCTCGCACGAAGGCGAGTTTACAACCATAGTATAGCTCATTACTTTTAATTTACAGATAAGCAAACATTATTACAAACCTTGTTCAACTGCAAATAAAACTTATACAAACGGTGTTTAAACCGACAAGCTAGACAGCTTGTCCATGTTCACAGCGAAAGGAAAATAAACACGCGACTACTTTCGTCGCAAAGGTTGACACCATGCTCAGCCCAAGGCCTGGTGTCACTCAGGAGGGTCACTGCCAGCCGGGGACAGATCCCACTCCACGGACCAGCCAAAAGGAACAGAAGTTGGCCATGCAGGGTTGTCCGTGGGGTTCTCGAAGGTTATACCTACAAATGGTACTAGCAAGATAGTATTCTAATACTCAGCAAGGCTTACCCGGGAATGGGTATACTTTAGCCCGTAACTAGACTTATGAAGGCATTGTAAAGGCTCTAGGTTTATTTTCAGCTGAAAAGCAACAAAGAGTATGAACTACTTTCAAATTTTAGCTTTCATATTCTAGTTGATTATCCATTCTAGGTTAGCACCTACACTAAGCAAACAAGGTAGAGATTATCATTCATTAAGATTATTCCAACAATAGTTATACTTCTTACTCTATGTGGCAAAAGGGATAAGCAGTCTCAATCTTCGTGAGAAACGGACGATTCTGAATTGAATTTCAACCTTGCAAGGGTAAACCTAACTCACACGCTTGGGACATCCAACGATAGTTCCGAAGCAACCGTTTGCCTTTCATTCCGATGCATGGACAGGCCACCACAAGCGACTGTAAGACCGTACGCACACCAATTGTGCAGGACATATGTCTGTAGCATGACTACATGATCCCGTATTCCTGTCTGCCTTGCAGAACATACTCCCACACGTCGCTGCATATAAACATAAAATAAAGATCGAGTGGTGGGAGGTATGTCCACTTGCCGGGCCGATTGGTTACTAGGCTTACCGCTTTACCATATTTCACGGCATGTGGCTAGTACTTTCGAACGCTTAGCCACCACTACCACACATATCGACCTTATCAACTTTTAACAAAACAGACAGGGTAAAACTTCAGGTCATAATACAGCACATGACCCTATCCGTCATCCTTATAGTGATTGCAGGATAGTAAACATTCAACTCCTATATCGCGCGAGCGACAGGAAATCACTCGACTTTTACCGGTCCTATTAGTGGAGCATCTATCCGATAAGGACTCAGGTACAATATGTTGGTTCTTAGGATTTATGCATCTAGGGTTTCATTACAACTCCTAGACGTAATGTATAAGTAAAGATAAATAGACTTAGATTGCAGTGTAAATAAAGTAATGGGATATGTCCGGGGCTTGCCTTCTTGAGTGGGGTTGGGGACAGGAGTGTCAGAGGCTTCCGAACTATGGTTCGGGGCTTCAGTTAGTTCCTCGGCGATGTTCGCGGGGTCTTCGGAAAATCCTTGGTCTTGTCCCACGACCAACTCGTAGTCTCCGTCGTCGAGCGTCGTTGACTCTATATGATATGCAACAGTTTATTTGAGATAGTGTTCAAGTTAAATCATTCATTTCACGATAAAGTTGCAATCCAAAAAGTTAATACACATGAACTCATGAAACAAGGGGGGTTTAGTTTTCAATTATCACTCACATCTAAGTCATGATTATAGTATTGAACTTATGGAAAACAGGAACTAGAACATTTGGATTTGAACTCAAATTCCAAGTTTAAATTCAAAACTTGGGTAACTAGAATTATAAAGTCTAAAATATTTAATTATAGACTAACTATTAACACACTAGATTATGACAAAAAGATCTAATTAGTTAAGCCTAAGGAACATGCTTAATTAATTTGAAATCATTCCAAATTGGAATTTGCCTAAATTCAAAAGAAGTTAAATTACAAAATAGTGTTAGGTTTGAAATTTTGATACAAGTTCACACATGACCTATAGAAGCTACTTCCCAAAAATCATAATAACAAAGTTAGCATGTAAAGGTTATACACAAAACATCTTTTAAACTTAGATTTAAAATAGGTTTAAAAGTAGTCGGTTTCAAACTAAACTTTATTAATAAAAGTTGTAGGGTTTGAAATCTAGTTTCCAACAAAATTAGTTTCGCAATTTTTGGATTTTCTACAGTTTCCTATGAATTTTACAAGATAGCAACATCAATCACATAAAATAACAACACATATAGGGGGGGGTCTCGGTATTTTTGCGCTGGGGCCACTGGAACAAGATTTCTATTTGCACAAAAGCCCCTGCCAGCCCCCGACGACGGCCGGCCGATCGGCCCCGACGCGTTCTCGCCGGCGGCGAGGTCGCCGGCAGGGAGGGGCTGGTCTGGCATGATCTATGGATCCCAAGGGACAGTTTGGGAGGGAAGATGCTGGACGGGCAATAGTGGAACATGGCCGGCGACGGAGAGGTGCGGCGGCCTTGGCGGCGCATCGCCGTTCCCGGTGAAAGGCCGGCGAACATGGGGATCTAGCACGCGCATGAGCACCAGTGGGAGATGGGGAGTCGTGCTGAGTACCTGGATGAGCCGGAGATCAAGTGGAGGGAGCTGCCGACGGTGAGGTCGAGCTCGGGTGGCTCCGGCGAGAGGCGGCTCGGGGTGGGCGCAATTCCGGTGAAGGGGAGGCCGGGGTTGGACCGGATCAGGTCGGGTGGCTAGAGGAGGAGGTGGGGAAGCGGTAGGCCGAGGGAATTTGGGCGGGGTGGAGAGATCACGGCGAATTCCGGCGAGCAATGTGCGGCGGCGGCTCGGTGTCGTGGGGAAGAAGAAGAGGCAAAGCGGCCGGGGAGAGGGGGGTCCGGTCGGGTTTTATAACAGCGCGTTGCTTGAGGGAAGAGAGGGAGGGGGAGAGGTCACGGGCCACACCCAGGACGGCGGGTGGCGCCGGCGTGCTCGACGGGGCGGCGTGGCAGCTGCTCGGGATCGGCGGCCCGACGTGGAATGGCGAGGGGATGACAGCGGATGGGGCACGGGCGGTGGGAGGAAGAAGAGAGCGACACGTGGGCGCGATGAGAGCGGCGCAGGGCTGCACAGCGGCGGCCTGCGCGGCAGCGACGGCGAGATGCTGCACCGGCGGCAGAGGGGTCACGGGCAGGCGGCGGATGGCGTGGCGAAGCGAGGAGAAGCCAACGCGGGGCCGGTGAGCGGTGAGGTGAGTGGGGAGGCGGCACGTGGCTCGGACCAGGGCGGTGCAGAGGTAGCAGGGTGGCGCACATGGCTGGCCAACGGCGGCGGCGTGCGGCAGAGGGGAAACAGCGGAGGGAGAGAGAGGGGTAGACGAAAAGGGACTGAAGTGTAATATCAGAGAAAAGCAGGGACTCCACTGTAAAGCACCAATAACTTTTAAACCAGTGCTCAAATGGAGATGGGCACAAAAGCAAACGTGTATGGTTTTTCAAGATCTACAACTTTGCTTTAGGGTTCATCTGCAGAAGAGCAACAGTTTTGAAATTAAAATAAAACTTAGCAAAGTTTTCAAACTTTATATAAATCCTATATAAAAACTACACTACAACTACATCCTAGGTGTAGTTTTGCATATATTTATGATTTAAACGCAAGTCTTCAACTTTTACAAAACAACCCTCATACTTTTGAATCATATCCTCCATGTTCACCCAATTAGCACAAAAGGACCTCTATTAAAAATATAATTATATAAACAGTCACCTTTTCATGGCATTACAATTTTTAAACACACTTTTGCCACATTTTGTACATAACAACACACTAAAACTCTAGGGTGTGACCATGCTACTTACATGAGTGTCACAAATCAGATCGTGGATTTGTTCCTGAAGGAACTCAATGATTGTGTTGCGCTGAGTGATGATAGCATCACTCTCGTTGATCTGATCTTCTCGATGAAGGATGGTCTCATCTCGTGCTGCGATGATCTCATCCTTCTGAGTCACCAAGGCTTGAAGCTCCACTATCTGAGTGACTTGACGGTCAGCATTCCGATAGTGACTTTGAGCCACACTAGTCAACTAACCCATGCTATGAAGCAGCAAAATCTGACAATGGTGCTGAACATTCATGAACCTGGTGATATTATGGACCATTTCTTCAGCCAGATCTCCCAACAAGTGACCAAGATGGTCTATCCGAAAGTTCCATTCCGGATCACTGGAGTCTATAGCAGGGAACAAACCAATGGGATACGCAGCAACCTCCATTGGATGCTGGTTGCAGAAGATATTGATAGCCTCCAGAGCAGCAGTCTCGATTGTATCAACAAGACGATACCCCACCACATCCACTTCTATAGGATGCCACTGGGAGCAGAAAGGATGTTGAGGAATTGTCATCCTAACTCAGCATCGAGGAACGCCTTCTTCTCGATACTCCACTCCGTCATATTGTGGAGGCTCAGTGTAATGAAACAAACTTAATGATTCCCATAGAAGACGAGGAAAACCTTCCCAATGCAAAGCATTAGTGTGAAGATGCCCTGCATGATCCTAGGAGACATTCAAAGGAGCAGCCATCTGCGACAAGAATGCAAATGGTAAGATATATTTACCCTGCTAAGAACTCACAAGATAAATAGGACGAGACAATCGATTCTGATAACAGCAAAGGCTGGAAATCAGATGGATACTTAAGGTACTCAACTAAGGATTTTTATTGACCCAAACTAAAAATAACCAACATATTACCTATCCTTAGAAAAACAACAAATTTAAGCACTCGTTTTGTTGGTTAATGTATTATGCATGCACGTACTATTCGACCTCACAACAAAAACAATTGCCGAATATCTTCGGGCTTACGTGGTTAGTTTCAGTGGCATAATACATACGTCTCTCACTAATAACTAGTCGATAAGTCCTATCCGTCTTAACTTCATAATCGCGGTTAGTGTACCTGCAGAAAACCACAATATATATCCAATGAACCTTTCATGCCAGCATATCATGAAAGCATCCCCAATCATTACTGTTCACTATAGAAACAGCATCTGTACAATTACCGCCGTATAGACAACGTTAACATATGTCGTCAAACAACGTATTCACGGGGGTACCGCAAAATGCGGGGGTATGAACAGCGATCGCCATACCCTGCGCCGAACCGTATACTCCCAATATAATCAACCGAAGTTGATATATTGGCAGCATCTCAAGTAGGCCACTGCTTGAGAAACAGCGTTCGGTTCGCATCACCGATGGGAAGGCTAACTCCCCAGTTAGCTGAGGATCCTTACCTTCTTACCTTTTCGTCGAAGATGTAGTTACAAAATATAAGGTTGGGTTGTGCCTAAACTTAAGTTTTGACAGAAAAGTAATGCTGGTAGTTAGAGTTATACATATACTATAGCCACCTCTAATTCCCTTAAATATCACCCTAGGGCTTTACGTACTAAGCACAAGCCTTAACGAACCTAACGTAGTCTTGCAAAATACTTAGTTGGTCAACTTTTATACCAAAAGTTTTTTTAAGGCATTTTATATCTCCAGCGTACACTTGTTAGCTCTGATACCAGCTGTGGCAGAACCAATCTGAATTACACCGGCTCAAGTACGCGAGACCACTCTTGAGGGCTCCAACGTGCTTCAAACGGTATAATCCCCTGGCCTGTCAGGTAACGTTCCGATTAACCACCGTATGCAGGATCAAACAAGATACCTCGCATGAAGGCGAGTCCAGAGATACAATTGCCATCATATTTTACATCACAGGCAGATATATTACATGAGTATTTAAAAATAACATCAGATCCCAACTTGTGGGAATTATTACAAACAGTTTTAAGTTTCAAGTCATGCAGCGGAGTTTAAAGTGCGGGCACTGTCCACGTCGCCAGTTCAGATATCGGCATGATATCACTCGGAGGGATCTGTGTTGGCCGGGCACGGGTCCCACTCCACGGACCAACCATCAGGCAGAGGGTAGGGCCACGGCATAGGCTGAGCAGAATCGTCAGGGGGATTACCTGAACAAAAAGTCACAAGGCAAGGCTGAGTATTCTAATACTCAGCAAGGCTTACCCGTTCATGGTATACTTAGCCATGTAACTAGACTTATGACGGCTTTTTGGTTTCTTGGGTAAAGTTTTCAGCTGAAAAGCAACAAAGAGTAGATCCTTAATTTCAAATTTTAGCTTTCAAATTCTAGGTGGATAATCATACTAGATAAGCACCTATAACTATTCAAGTATGGTAGAATCATTAGCCAAACATCATCTTTGACTATCATAAAGTTGCTCTTGTTACTCTATGTGGTAAAGGGATCAAGCAGTCTCAATCTCCGCGAGAAATGGACGATTCCTGAATTGAATTTCAGCCTTGCAAGGGTAAACCTAACTCACACGCTTGGAACATCCAGAGATTGTTCCGAAGCAACCATTTGCCTTTCATTCCGACTCGTGGATCAGATCAACCACAAGCGACTGCAGGACCATACGCACATCCAATGTGCAGGATGTACGTCTGTAGAGCGACTACACGACCGTACTCCTGGTTGCCCTGCAACACGTATTCCCACACGTCGAATCAAGTAACAGGAAAAACCAAATACGAGTGGTGGGAGGTATGTCCACTCCTCGGGCCGATTGGTTACTAGGCTTACCGCTTACCATATTTTGCGGCATGTGGCTAGTACTTTCAAACGTTTAACCACCGCTACCACACACTGCGACCTTATCAAATTCACCAACACAGACGGGGTATCATCTCAACCATGATACTTACATAAATCCCGTCCGTCATCCTTGTAGTGATTACAGGAATGTAAACATTGCAACTCCTATATCGCGCGACTGATAGGAAATCACCCGACTTCTACCTGTCCTATTAGCAGAGCGGCTATTCGAACTCAAGTGCTAGTATTCAATACATTGGTTCCAAGAAAAATGTAACTAGGGTTTCTCATACAATTCCTATGAACGTAATGCATAGATAGATATAAATAACATAGGTTGCAGTGTACATGAAGTAGGGGTTATGTCCGGAGCTTGCCTTCTTGCGTAGGGTTGGGGGCAGTAGTGTCAAAGTTTTCTGAACTTTGGTTCGAAACTTCAGTTAGATCTCCGACGACGTTCCCGGGGTCTTCAGCTGATTCAACTCCTTGTTTCGGGATTAGTTCGTAGTCACCGTCGGCGAGAGTGGTCGAGTCCACATGATATGCAAAGTTATAAGTTAAGGGATGCATATTATTTTATTTTATTTCACGATAAAGTTGCAATCCAATGAAAATATAATTTACTTTTTACACATATCATTTATTTCTCTACTGGGCAGTCATTTATCGGGTATTAACCATTTTATGTAGTCACATTAAGTAACAGGGTTGGTTACCCTAAATATTTAACTAATGGCATGAGGTAATAGGTTGAGTTGGTTTCAAATATTTAAACCAATTATTAATAACTTTATCTATTGCTTGCTAATTACTTATACTAACCCTAGGTCATTATTTAATCATGGACTTATTTTATTTAGAAAAGAGCATAACATTATCATTGCATGTTTTATTTGTTCTGGTGGTTTTACACCTGATCCTAGGGTGAGAATTTAGTGACAGGTTACACTACTCAAGAACAGTACCTCAAAATATTTTCATGATTTTTGAACATTTAAAACCACAGATATTAAATATACAAGGTTAAATAGGTATTATTCATAATTAAATTCACACATTAGGAAAATATTACACATACAGTAGGTTAATTATTTTTTCTAAGTACTACATGTCAAAAAAAGATTAACACAATTGGTTTCACATTTTTACCATTTTTCTGCTAATTACTATACATTTCTTTAGCCTACAACTAACTAAACATAGCATTTAAATTAAAGCACAAACTACTCAGAAACTGAAAGTCAATCTATAAGGAAAGTTGTAGATCTTAAGATGTGGATTCCAACAAATTTTAGTTTGTATTTTTGCGATTTTTCCTTGAATTGATATGGAATTTTAAAATCTGCAAATAAAATTACACAAGGGGGTCCTTAGGGCACTATTCCTATGAGTCACACTCTTTGCAAACAGCACCTCGGGCTTTTGATTCTTCCCACCCGTGGTCCTTGGCTGTGGTCAGAGAGAGGGCAGGGGTTTGACCGGCCGGTTCCGGCAACGGCGATCACCGGCGGCGAGGGTGGACGGGTGGGGAAGCATCACCACGTCGGTGCGTGCCTGGGGGTGGTCGGGATCGGGTCGGGGTGGGCTGTAGCGGTGGCACGACGGGGACAGTGCGGCCGGCGGTGGAGATGAATGGCGGGAACGGTGCTCCGGTGGTCGGGGATGGCGGGGAAGTAGTCGAGGAGCTACAGGGCGATGTGGAGAAGCTCGGGGTGGAGGCAATTGGGGTCGAGGAGGGCCGGAGAGAGGTGTCCCACGGTGAACAGAAAGCGGTGGCGGGTGGAGATCGCCGGCAATCGTCGGGGAGTCGGTGTGGTGCACTAGGGGACCAATTGGGGGTTCGTAGAGCTTCACGGGGTCGAGAGGAGTTTACCTGAGGTGTTGTCGTGGTGCGGGAGGGCTCGGAGTGGGCTGCCCACGGTGAGCAGAAGGCGGCGGCGGAACTCGAGTTAGCCGAAGCTATGGAAGACGAGGCTTGGATGCGGGAGGGTGAAATTGGACGGGCTGTAGAGCACCAGTGGTCACTGTGGTGCTGTGGGAGCACTGGATTGGGGCAGAGCGGTGGCAGCAGCGGCTGTCGACGGTAGCCAGGAGGGGCGGCGGAGGTCCCTGCTTTCACATAAAGACCTATTTTTCCTAGGATTTAATCGATCTATTACATTTTCTTTCCTATGGTGATATAAATTTGACTCCTAGTGTTATATTTTTCCTAGGTTTGAAAGCTATCTCTCATTTTACCCAATTAACACTTAAGGACCTATATTTTACAGAATTACAATTATACCCCTATTCCTTTGTGCTATACACATACACCATAGCAAACATACACTTTTTACACTAAAACCTAATGTCTATATTTCTAATTACCTGAATGTCACACCCCGTCTGGGCAGGCGCACCTTGGGTTGCTCTAGGATCAGCAGGCCACCTAGAGCGTCCTCAACGCCATAGAGATGAAGGAAGAACAACAGATCTGGATTGGAAAAGCTAGGGTTTGGAGAAGACAAAATGTAATGAAACGTAATAGATTGATATGTTTTTGATGGATTGGATACTCTCAATCAGCCATGGCCCTTTATATTCCATATCAAAATACAACTCCTAACTCAGACTAGGCTGTCAAAACTGGTCTGACCATCCTAACCAACTGGTTTGACCATCCTAACCAACCAGTCTGACCAGTCCGATCTGGGTCAAGTTTTCCAGAAGTCAAAACTCTCTCATCCGAACTCCAAATCGGACATTCTATATATGCATTTCGATTGTCTTGACGAGAGTTATGCAATGGTGAAGTCAAATTTACATTTTGACAAAGTCACCCAAATCGGTCTGACCGGTTTGTGCACATAGGTCTAACCGGTCTGCATAGCCGTGCCAATTTTGGTCGTCAACATATAACCCCCTAATTTTTGACAAAGCTTGCATGCCAAAAAAAAATCTTTTGTACCAAAATTGTCTAAGGATGATGTTGAACAATACATTGGCCATAAATTGCTTCTAAGGGCGATGAAACCATGCATCGACCATACAACTTAATTTTTGCTCAAGTTGATAATGAAGTTACCTTCTTCAGCCTCCACTCCTTCCTAGTTGGTGCAGACCTTGATGTTTTGCTTCAGACTGAAGTTCTACTTATTCTTGTTTGTGTAATCACTGCATCTTTCTCTTTTGAGTACGAGTCAAGCTTGAGGGACACCACCTCGTCTGTAAGTACCTCGAATTTTGCTTCATGTTTTCCTCACCCTCCTTGCTATCAACAGACTCACTTTTGACTAGATTATCGTTAACAACAATCGGTCTTTGCGATGCTCCACAATTTTGATATGTAGAAGGATATTGAATAATATATGTTTGCATATGCATTCTTCTATAATCCAAAGATGAGTAATAGCAAGGATATGACCAAAACCATGGAGTAACCGATCCAAATAATAAATTTGGTGCAGCAGCACTGTTACCTTGATGTAGGCAAGAATCCGGTTGATCTTGAGGTTTTGGTGATGCTTTCACTCTTTTAACTTTATTTGGCCATTTGTTCTGCTTCTGAGTAGCTCCCTTCTTCTTATATTTGGGGAGTTCTTCAAAAGTTGGCCTCACGTTATTCTTGAATTGGGATCTATTCTTAGAATTCCTAGGATGGTCAGTCAAACCGGTCTCACAACCGGTCAGATCGGTTCGCGCAGAACCGGCGTCTTCTTTTCTATCATGCCCCCTGGCATTGAAGCATTCAATGCAGACTTAGGGATCTTATTTGCTGACATTTTACTTTGTACTTTCATGTCCTTCTTTGAATCCGTAGACCTTTCTCCACCAATTATCACATTTTTCCCTTTAGCTTTTTCGGCTTGGTCGGGCCGAATCAACACTTTTGGATTCAGCAACTCAAGTGCGTGTACGGGAAAAGGGTTTTGATCAACCTGCATTGTATCTATAACCATCGCCCTTCATTTGTGGCCGATTGTATTTGTCTATGGAAAACATTGCAATCATTAGTAGCATGAGAGCAAGTATTATGAAACTTACAATAAGCACGCCTTTTCAACTCATCCATCGGCGGTATAGTATGAGAAAATTTAATCTTCCCAATTTTTGCTAGCTCATCAAAGATCCTACCGCACTTAGATACATCAAAAGTGAATTTAACTTCATCGTGCCGATTTTTGTCAATCGGCTTTAGATAAGCACAAGTGCTTGGCTTATCTTTAGATGACCATACAAATTCAGCAGCATAAACCTCTTTACTCTCATCATCTGAGGAATCACAATCTAGCACATGTATACCAAGATGATCAGATTTAGTTTTATATTCCTTACTTCGGCTTTCTTGAGCCAAAGCTCTTTGCAACACTTGATTAATGGTTAGAAACTCATAGCCTTCTAGTTTTTCTTTAATATGAGATCTCAAACCATTAAGAGCTAATTCAGCAAGATCCTTTTCAGAAATAATCAAACTATAACATCGGTTTTTTGTATCTCTAAATCTTCTAATGTATTCAGCAATAGGCTCATCAACCTTTTGCCTAACCAATGTCGAATGAGATAGTCTCAATTCATTATCACCATTGTAAAAATGCTCATGAAATTTATGCTCTAATTGAGACCATGTATGAATAGAATTCGGAGATAATGCTGAAAACCATGAGAAAACAGTACCAGATAATGACAAAGGAAACATTCTGATTTTTAAATGATCAAGACTACCATGAATACCCAATTGTGCATTGAATTGGCTGACATGCTCCCATATGTTTCTACTATCCTCCCTGATGAATATAACAAATTCCGGCTCCTTAAAATTGTGAGGAATATGGTATAGCATCAAAACTCTCAGGATAAGATTTTTGACACACTAGAGTTTTGTCTTTAAGCTCTAGACCGAAAGTTTCTTTAGACATCACAGCCAAATCTCTTTATGTTCTTCAAGCATCTGATTATAATAAGGATCATTTGGCTTTTGAATAACAGAGTTAGCATTATTCAGCGCATGATTTGGTGCCTGGTTCAGTTGTATATACGGTGATTGCTGCAAGTAATCATTGTTTGGCATTGCACCGTATGAAAACCCGAAACTTTGGGGAGGCATAGGATATGTATTATAGGTCATAGCAGTGTATGGAGGAACACAATAACCAGCAAATCCATTTGTATGGCTAGGATTAGCCTGAACAGGATGTATACTAGCAATTGGTTCAGGGGACGACTGATACGTGTAACACCCTAGGTGTCTAAAAATGCTAGGCAAAAGAAACCAAACATTGTATCATGCCTAAAAGACCAAGAGCAATTGAAACAAAATGCACTTTTAATATGTATGCATGCATGTGTATGTATGAATGAGTGTGTGTACAAGAATAGTGTGCCTTAGTAACTTTCGAAATCAACTTAAAATATTTAGCCAAAGGTATCCTCACATACTTGTTGACAGGGCCTACAAAAATTTAACTGAAATTAGGGCAAAATTTGAATTTTTATCATGAAATGACAAATAGTTCAAATTCAAGTAAAATTGCTTCCAACCAATTCATAAGGCACGTACCGGTCAAGTTGCGTAGTAAAACTATCCAAACCGACCTTATCCTTTTGGCACTTGAAGGCATGGACATTATTTTGGGGATGAATTGGATGGCTCTGCATGGGGTTACTATGGCAGATTCGCTTGAATTATTCCGACTCAAGTGCGCAGACCATCGCTATACAGGCGACATGACCTCAATGCACTTCAAACGGAACAACCCAATGGTTTGTCCGGTAACGTCCCGATGAAACCACCGGATTCCGGATCGAACAAGCGTACCTCGCACGAAGGCGAGTCCAAAGATACAATCACCGTCACATTTTTACAACATAGGCACAAGTAGTTATTACAAACCGGGTTCTGATAGAGTACTGCAAACCTAACTAAAATAAATTTATACAGGCATTGTTCGAAAACTTCAAGTTTTAATGGACATTATTTAGAGATGGCAGCGAAAGGAAACAACAACATGACTACACATCGTAAAAACAGGCACCATACTTAGCCCAAAGCATGGCATCATTCCGAAGGGTCATTGTCGGCCGAGGACCGATCCCATTCCACGGATCCGCCAGGCGGTAAAGTGCAGGGCCAAGGGGAACTAGCAACTGAGTCCTCGAATGACATACCTAAAAATCACATTACTAGCAAGACTGAGTATATTAATACTCAGCAAGGCTTACCCGTCAATTGGGTATACTTAGCCCATAACTAGACCATGAGAGGTTGAAAGGCTCTAGATTTTTTTTATTGAAAAACAACAAATAATATGTCCTTATTTCCATATTTTAGCTTTCAGATTCTAGTTCTATTAACCATTCTAAGTGAGCATCTATACTAGACAAGCAAGGTAGGTATTAAAGCATACATCAATATTGTTCCATCAACTGTTGCTCTTGTTACTCTATGTGGCAGAAGTATCAAGTAGTCTCAATCACTGTAGGAAATGGACAATTCCTGAATTGAATTTCATAACCTTGCAAGGGATCCTAACTCACACGCTAGGAAACTTTCCTTTTCGGCAACCATTCCCCTCATATTTCGGGACGTGGATCAGTGCCACCACAAGCAACTGCAGGACCATGCACACATCCAATGTGCAGGACGTACATCTACAGAGCGACTGTATGACCGTACTCCCGTCTGCTATGCAGAATGTACTCCCACATGTCAGTGCGTGTGAACATAAACCAAAATTCGAGTGGTGGGGGATATGTCCACTTGCCGGTCCAATCAGGTACTTGGCTTACCGCGTACCATATTTACGGTATGTGGCTAGTACTTTCAAACGCTTGATCACCACTACCACACACTGTGGCGTTATCAAATTGATCAACGCAGATGGGGTACCATTCCAAGCCATGATGCTGCACATAACCCCATCCGTGATCCTTATAGTGATTGCAGAAAAGTAAACAATCAACTCCTATATCGCGCGAGTGACAGGAAATCACTCGACTTCTGCCGGCCCTATTAGCAAAGCATTTACTCGATAAGGACTCGGAAACATTACATAGGTTCCTAGATTTCAAGCAACTAGAGTTTCATAACAACTCCTAGAATTTAATGCACAATATAGATATATAACAATATAAGTGCATAATTTAAAATACTCGGTTATGTACCGGGCTTGACTTCACTGGTGAGGCTGGGGTCAGTGATGTCAGTATCTTCCGAACCTTGGTTTTGGACTTTGGAAAGATCCTCAGTGACATTCACTTAAGCTTCAGAAATACCCTCATCGGGTTCCAGGATTAGCTCGTAGGTACCGTCGGCGAGTGTCATCAAATCTACATGATAAGCAATGATTTTGAAGCAAATGGTTATTATTTTAATATTTTTTTCATGATAAAATTGCAATCCAACAAGAATACATTCAATACATTACTTCAAAACTTAACTAATTTGTACAAACAACAAAAAGATTTTGAAAAAAAATAAACTTAAGTAGAGTTTCTGGTGTAGAAACTTTGTTCAAAACGGCTATTTGGCGAAGGTTACTACAGAGCCAATCAGATCTATTTCACAGCATGTTTTTCAGACAACTTGTCTAGCCGATTGATTCCTGGTATATTATAGAAAAGACCTTAGAAAGAAACAAAGGCTTGCAATTGGGTCCCTAATCGACTTGAACAGAAGAGGCCAAGCGGCGGCGATCAAAATCTAGCGAGGAGGCTCACCGGCGGCGAGGGGAAGGTGGGGAAAAAGGTTCAGGAGCTCACGACAGACTTGGGGATGGCTGGAATTGTAGAAGGGAAGCTCGGAGGTGGCAGTTCGACTAAGGACAGAGCAGGTGCGGCGAGGTTCCGAGGGCGGCGGCGGTGTTCCGGCGACCGGAGTGCAGGAAGGGGAAGGGGAATTGGTCAGGGAGCTTTGGCGTGGAGATGTGGTGCTGATGGTGCCCTTGGCGAGGGAGGAGAAGGGGTGGCACGCGGGGAGTGAGATCGCCGGCTGATAGAGTCGGAGTGCCCGATCTTTCGGTGAGTGGAGTTAATTTCGATCTGGTGGAAGATGACCCTCACGATCCGACTACGACGAGCGAGCCCGAAGCGCCAATGCAATCGCTGAACCAACTTCCTGTGGTTACCGACCTTGTTGATGCAAGATCAGCCTGATCACGAAGATCGTTTCCTGCACGCAATCGAAGAACGAACAAGAAAAAGATGCGAGCAATCACAATATCACTCGAAGGTGGAGTTCTGAATCTCACGAGGACAGCGCGTATTTGCGCGTGTTCGAGAGTAGCTAAAGCTAGATGTAAAACAAAACTCAAGTCTGGAAAACAATGATGACTCTATCTAAATAGAGGAAGAGAGGGGCGCAACCCTAGGAAAGGGCGGCCAGGAAGGGGGCGCAGCCCCTAGTGGTGGTCAGCCCTAGGCGCCCACGCAAAGGCCTCAGTTGGGCCAGCATCTATTCTTCTGGGCCTTCGTTCTTCAGTAGCATAACGAAGTTTAGTTCTCTTGCACGGGCCCGAGTGATTGGCCCAAAAGGAGGTGGCGCCTGGGGTGGAGGAGCATCTGGTATCGCCGGAAAAGGTGCTGCTGGCGTAGACGTACTCGTGTTGTAGTTGATGTCCTCATCATCCTCCCCTTCTAGAACTGAAGTCGTCCTCGACGGCAACTCCTCATCCTCGCCCACATATGGCTTCAAATCTGCAACATTAAAACTAGTGGAAACACCAAGCTCCGCAGGCAGGTCAAGGACATAAGCATTATCATTAATCTTGGTTAGCACCTTAAAAGGACCAGCAGCACGAGGCATCAATTTAGAACGGCGTAAAGTAGGAAACCGATCCTTTCTCAAATGCAACCAAACCATATCACCAGGTTCAAAAGTAACAAGTTTTCGACCTTTACTACCAGCAACCTGATATTTAGCATTAGCAGCAGCAATGTTTTGTTGAGTCTGTTCATGCAAATTAATCATGTGTTCAACATGGGCAACAGCATCTATGTGTGGGGCGTCCGCAGCATCAAGCGAAAACAAATCAATAGGCGCCCGAGGAATATAACCATAAACAATCTGAAAAGGGCACATCTTTGTAGAAGAATGTGTTGCATGATTATAAGCAAACTCAACATGAGGCAGGCAATCTTCCCAACGTTTCAAATTTTTGTCTAAAACAGCCCTAAGCATGGTTGACAAAGTTCTATTAACCACCTCAGTTTGTCCATCAGTCTGAGGGTGACAAGTTGTGCTAAACAGCAATTTAGTTCCCATTTTATTCCAAAGTGATCTCCAAAAATGACTGAGAAACTTAGCATCACGATCAGAGACAATTGTATTCGGAATACCATGCAAACGAATAATCTCGCGAAAGAACAATTCAGCAACACTGCTAGCATCATCAGTCTTATGACATGGTATAAAATGAGCCATTTTGGAGAATCTATCAACAACCACAAAAATGCTATCCCTCCCCTTCTTAGTTCTAGGCAATCCCAAAATAAAGTCCATAGAAATATCAAGCCAAGGGGAAGTAGGGACAGGCAAAGGCATATACAAACCATGGTTGTTCAGTCGTGACTTAGCTTTCTGACAAGTAGTGCAGCGGGCAACAAGGCGCTCGACATCACGGCGCATCCGGGGCCAAAAGAAGTGGGCGGCCAGTACCTCATGTGTCTTGTAGACGCCAAAGTGTCCCATGAGACCGCCTCCGTGTGCTTCCTGTAACAACAAAAGACGAACCGAGCTTGCTGGAACACACAGCTTGTTAGCGCGAAACAGGAACCCATCCTGCAAGTAAAATTTGCCCCATGGTTTGCCGTCCATACAATGAGCTAAGATATCTTTAAAATCAGCATCATCAACATATTGATCTTTCATAGTTTGCAAGCCAAAGATTTTAAAATCTAACTGGGACAGCATGGTATATCGACGAGACAAAGCATCTGCAATGACATTTTCCTTCCCATTCTTGTGTTTAATAATGTAAGGGAAAGACTCAATGAATTCTACCCAATTAGCATGACGACGGTTCAGATTTGTTTGGGTACGAATATGTTTCAAAGCCTCATGATCAGAATGGATGATAAACTCGCGATGCCAAAGATAGTGCTGCCATGTTTGCAAAGTGCGAACTAAAGCATAAAGCTCCTTATCATAAGTAGAATATCTCAGGCTAGCACCGCTTAATTTCTCACTAAAATAAGCAACCGGTTTTCCTTCTTGTAACAAAACAGCACCTAGCCCAATACCGCTAGCATCACATTCAAGCTCAAACACTTTATTAAAATCGGGCAATTGCAAGAGGGGAGCATGTGTTAATTTATCTTTCAAAGTGTTGAACGCTACCTCCTGCGAGTCGCCCCAAGCAAATGGCGCACCTTTTTTTGTAAGCTCGTGCAAAGGGGCTGCAATGGAGCTGAAATCACGGACGAACCGACGGTAGAATCCTGCAAGTCCAAGAAAGCTCCGAATCTGTGTAACCGTCGTCGGTGTAGGCCATTCCCGAATGGCATCAATCTTGCCGCTGTCCACCTCAATGCCCTGCGGAGTCACAACATAGCCAAGAAACGAAACACGTTGCGTGCAAAAGATGCATTTTTCCATGTTACCAAATAAGCGAGCTGCACGCAACGCATCAAAAACAACACTCAAATGTTCTAAATGCGCTTCCATAGTCTTGCTGTAAATAAGGATATCATCAAAATAGACAACAACAAACAATCCTATGAAGGGCCTTAGAACTTCATTCATCAAACGCATAAAGGTGCTGGGAGCATTAGTCAAACCAAACGGCATAACCAACCATTCATATAACCCAAATTTCGTTTTAAAAGCCGTTTTCCATTCATCACCCAATTTCATTCGAATCTGATGGTAACCACTACGCAAATCAATTTTAGTGAAAAGAATGGCGCCACTATGCTCATCTAGCATATCATCAAGGCGTGGTATAGGGTATCGATAACGAATGGTGATGTTATTAATAGCGCGACAGTCTACACACATACGCCATGAGCCATCTTTCTTTGGAACAAGTAACACAGGAACTGAGCAAGGGCTAAGAGACTCACGAATGTAACCCTTGTCAAGCAACGCCTGCACCTGGCGCTGGATCTCCTTCGTCTCATCCGGATTTGTACGGTATGGTGCGCGGTTCGGAAGCTGTGCGCCGGGAATGAGATCGATCTGATGCTCAATTCCACGGAGCGGGGGAAGACCCGGTGGCAAGTCTTTGGGAAAGACATCAGCGTACTCCTGCAAAAGGTTAGCAACCGCAGGAGGAATATCCAAAGACGGTGCATCATCAAGTGAAATGAGCATACTAGAGCATACAAGTGCATAGCAGGGCAAGTGAGCATCGCGGAGATCATCAAAATCAGCACGTTGAGCAAGTAAAACAGGAGCATTCAACTTGATTTCAGAATTAGAAGTCGATGGTGATGGTTCAAGTTGTTTAGCATTCCTAGCAGCTCGAGCAAGATCATCTTTAACAATTTGTTCAGGTGTCATTGGATGTATAATTATTTTCTGACCCTTAAACATGAAAGAATAATGATTCGAACGACCATGATGCAAGCTATCAGTATCATATTGCCAAGGTCTACCAAGTAACAAAGAGCATGCTTCCATGGGAATAACATCACAATCGACAAAATCAGAATAAGCACCCATGGAGAAAGGAACACGCACGGACCGTGTTACTCTAATTTTGCCACCATCATTAAGCCACTGAATGTGATATGGATTTGGATGCTTACGAGTGGGTAAGGACAACTTCTCGACCAGCACGGTACTCGCCAAGTTGTTGCAGCTGCCGCTGTCGATGATGATGCGAATCGACCGCTCCTGCACAACGCCCTTTGTATGGAACAGAGTGTGTCGCTGATTCTTCTCGGGCGGGACGACCTGTGTACTAAGAACACGCTGCGCAACAAGACTTTCATACCTATCGGCGTCGCCTGGGTTGACATGTAACTCCGCCTTAGCTGCATGGTCAGTGGCAAGCATAGTATGATGAGTGTCCTCGGAATCACTAGCGGACGAGTACTCACCATTGTCACGTATGAGCAAGGTACGCTTGTTTGGGCAGTCCCGAATCATGTGCCCAAATCCTTTGCAACGATGGCACTGAATATCCCGTGTACGTCCTGTGGAAGGAGCAGCGCCTGTGGACGGGGGTGCTGCAGGTTTGGCTGTGTGACAGATCATTTATTTGTAAACTAGATATATTTTGTTAGTGTGAAATATGTGTTTATTTGTACAAAGTTAAGTGTGTTTATGTGAAGCTTTTGAAAAATTTAAAGTGCAAGTAAAAAGGGTATTTTTGTAATTATAGAAAAACCTAGGGTTGTTTTTGCAAAATGTATTTGGATTAGGGTAATTTCAAAATAAGTGAAGGATGGTTTTGTAAACATGTTTTTCTTATTTTATTCCTTGTAAAAATAAATATTTATTTATCCAAAACTTTCATTTGAAATGTGTGTGTTGAAGTGTGTAAAAATTTTGGGTAAAATGGTGAAAATAAGGGTGTTTATGTAATTTTATAAAAGTACAAGTCCTTTTATGCAAGTCTCTGATTTACAAAAGTAACTTTCAAAATTACTCAGGACTAAAGTGTAAAAGTGCAAGTCATCATGACATGTCTATCCACTCATTATGACGAGTTTATCCCGTCATTATGACATGTCATAAATGCTTGCATTTAAGTCCTAAAATTTTATGAATTACATTTCTAGGACAAAAACAATTTAAATCCAACTTTTGTATAAAGATTCACGTGTAAAAATATAAGTTTTGAGTTTTTAAACCTGAGCCCTAAAGCAATGTTGTAGAGTTTGAAAAACTCTCCAACTTTCATTTTGGGCACTCCTTCATTTGGGCTTTGGTTTGACGGGAAATTTTGTTTTACAACCAGGCCCCTGCAGTTTTCTATTTTTGCGCATAGGTCCTTGGGGAAAACTGTTCCTCCTTCTCCTCCTCTGTTTCCTTATCCTGACACTTCCCTCCTGTTCTTATCTCCACCGGCGGCATCCTTGTTTTGGCCCTATGCTTATCTCCTCCCCCTCTCTTTCCCCTCCATCCCTCTCTCTGTTCCTTCCTCACACAGCAGATGGAGGCGCGGCTCAGGTGGAGGCCGGCCCCAGCAGCTGCGGACGCCAGCGCAGGCGGCCCCACGCGGGGCGCTGCGCGGCCGGCGGCGCGGCTCGGGCGGCCAGCCGCGGGAGGGGCGCGCGGGTTGCGGCGGGCTCAGGCGCGGGCGACGCGGTTCGGCGCCTGAGCGGGTGGAGGCGGCAGCGGCCGAGCGGAGGGAGCGGCGCGTGCTGACGGGGCCCTGGCGGGGCGCTGGCGTGGCGCGCGCGGAAGCGGAGCCGGCGTGCGGGAGCAGGCGGCCGAGCGGATGTGCGGGCGGCGCAGCTGCAGCGCGCGGCGCGCAGCCGGAGGCTGAGCGGGGCAGGCGTGCGCCGCGGGTGCGAGCCGGTGTGCAGGGCCGAGCGGCGTTCGGGCGGCGCCAGAGCGAGGGGGCGCGGCACTGATGGCCGTAGCAGGCGCCGGGCGTGTGGGCGCGGAGGCGCAGGAGCCAGAGCGGGAGTTGGGAGAACACGAGTGAGCGGAGCGCGCGCAGTTTGGTGGCCTAGACGTGCAACAGCGCGCGGCTCGGGCCAAGCGGCGCGTGGCCAGGCGAGCGGGCAGGCAGCGGAAAGGGCGGAACGTGAGGGAGCAGATTGCGCAGGCGAAGCCACAGCGCAGGTAGCAAGCGGCACACTGGCGTGGGGGAGGCAGTAGACGTGCACAGGTGCGGGCGGTGCGCGTGAGCCGAGCGCAAGAGCGAAGCCGACGGCTTCAGGCGAACCAACGCGAAGGCTGTTCGGGTGGCGTTGAAGCATGGACTCATGGACGCGAGCGCTGCGCGAGCACGCGGGAGCCGGTGGATGACTAAAGCGGAGCCGGAGAGCGCAAGCGCAAGGAGTGAGCGCGGCGTGGCCAGTGCCAGAGCATGAGCAGTGCGAGCTGACGGCATGAAGCAAGAGTGTGGAGGTGGCGACTGGATGCAGTGAGCTCCCTTGATCCTCGTGGAGGCGGAGAAGCGCTTATAGCGCGGCAAGTTGGAAGAAGAAGTTGCGGAGCGAAGGCGGCGGTCAGGCGTGACGAGCTCGGAGGAGGCATGCACGGCGAGCTCCCTTTATCTGTGCGGAGGTCGAAGCAGGAGCAACGCGAAGCGGGTCCGACGCGCGACGCAGGACTGACGGCCGGCTTCGTTCGTTCCCGCAGACACGTGCGTATGCAAAGCAACAGGCTACGCGCGAACAGGTTGAGAGCCAGTGATGCGGGAGCAAAAGAAGGTTTAGCTCGTGAGCGGATGGACCCTAGAGGTTCGCGGAGAAGTTGACCTAGCGAACCCATTCGGCTCCATCGTCTCGTCTCAGGAGTCCATGACATCCAGCAGCTCCTATTCCTCGTCGATCGCCAAGCAAGACCGCAAATCACCGCGGGGATTACCTCTTCGGCCATTCTCTACCCACTGCAATCCCCGGCAAACTTCTTCGTCATCCATGGAGTCCCGTCATCGTCGAGTTTTTCTCTTCGCCGATCCTATCGCCACGGGACTTCACTTTTCGTCCGTTCTTTTCCATAACCAAGGTTTGCCCCGACCTACTGAATCTTCTTAATGCCGGCGATTCCTTTACCGGGATATCGTCGTTAACTTCTTGTTATCTATTTTCCTGGACCAGGGATTTGATTGCTAGGTTTTAGGAAGTTCTAGGGTGTCCTTTATAAAATTTCCAAAGCTTGCTATATTTTAAATCAATGAACTTCTACATTTCATAGATTTTCGTAAGGGGTTCATAAAAGTACAAAATCAGTTTCGTTTGAAACCCTAAGTCAAAACCTACAAGTTTTATGTTGTGATCTTGAGTGAAAGTCTTGATGTGTGGTTTAGGTCAAATGTTAAGGAATGAATGTCTTATTGTGCTTTATATTGTATGTTTGTGTTATAACTGAAAAGTGAGCCATAGAACATATATCTTAAATAGAAAGATGTAATATCTACTTAATCCTATCACCCTAGAGCTCATATCCCTACCATCAAGACGTTGTCCTCGTCTTGATTGCTGTTTCTTTAAGTTCTTTGTCGTATAAGGATCCCCATTAGTTCTTGTGTGTCTGCTGCTTAGCCAAAACATCTCTGCGGCTATGCTTCAGCGTTGGCTATCAGTTCAGCTGCTAAGCATCCGCTTTCCTTGAGTCTAGGATGTTTCTGTGTAACAGCAGTCAGTCGATACTTCTATCATCGACCGATTAGCTGATATGGTTATTACCTTTCTAGTATCGGCTACTACCGATACAATTCTTTTAATCTGTTCTGTATCGACTGCACAGAGTCGATGTATCGGAGAAACACACACGATTCTAAGATTCTTGTTATCGGCCGATCCAAGCCGATTTTAGTTGCTCTCCATATCGGTCAATCACGGCCGATCAATCCTTAGTTTCCCCATCCTTGTCCACACACTTCTATCAGTCGATTTATCGACTGAGAGATCAGCTATCTATATCTATCGGTCATGTACCCTCAATCACACTCCTATCGGCTATACGTCACTCAATTGTTGTGCTGACGTAATCGAGTCGATACAACCACACTTAGTTACCTAGAATAACACTTAAGCACATCTTAGTTAAGACAACTACTTTAGGAATCATTCCTCTGCCAAAGTAATCGATGCTTTCATCGATCATCTAGGAACCCAATACACCTTTCCATCGGCTAAACCCTCATTGTTTCCAATCGGCTCTGTTGCAATCTTCAGCAAGTAGCCGATCATAATTAGATGTCCTCTTAAAGCTCTATCTAAGTTTAGTTTCAGATCTTTTTGCGTGTTAGGTGAATAGTGTGTTATATGAATGCTAAATTGCAATTGTATTGGGAAGTAAAGTAGTGTTATGTGCACAATTTGAATGAAATGTTGCATTGCATGTAGATACGACTACGTTCGGCAACGGTACCTGCGAGATCTCCCCGGAGTCTACGGAAGATGTTCCTGAAGACCAAAGGAATGTCACCAAGGGAATATCGGAAGCCCCGAACCAAAGTTCGGAAGATATTAACATTTCTGACTTCAGTCCCACCAGTAAAGGCAAGCCCCGGACATATCCCACTACTTTATTTACACTGCAATCTATATCTATTTATCTATACTCATGCATTAAGTCTAGGAGTTGAAGTGAAACCCTAGATGCATGAATCCTAGGAATCCCATGTAATGCTCCCGAGTCCTTATCGGATAGATGCTCCGCTAATAGGACCGGTAGAAGTCGGGTGATTTCCTGTCACTCGCGCGATATAGGAGTTGAATGTTTACATTATTGCAACCACTATAAGGATGACGGACAGGGTCATGTATTGTGTCATGACCTGGAAGTTTACCCTGTCTGTTTCGATGAAAAGTTTTAAGGCCGAAATGTTTGGTAGTGGTGGCTAAGCTTTTGAAAGTACTAGCCACATGCCGCGAAATATGGTAAGCGGTAAGCCTAGTACCCGATTGGCCCGGCAAGTGGACTTGTCTCCACCACTCGACTTTTATTTTATGTTCACACACACCGACGTGTGGGAGTACGTTCTGCAAGGCAGACAGGAATACGAGTTTTGTAGTCGCGCTACAGACGTATGTCCTGCACATATAGGGTGTGCGTACGGTCCTGCAGTCGCTTGTGGTGGCCCTGATCCACAACCCGGAATATGAGGGAAACGGTTGCTTCGGAATGCCCTGTGGTGTTCCATGCGTGTGTGTTAGGTTTACCTTGCAAGGTTAAATTCGATTCGAATCGTCCGCCTCTCACGAAGCTTGAGATTGCTTATCCCTTTTACCACATTGAGTAAGAAGTGGAACTAATGATGGATAATCTTGATGGATGATAATCACTACCTTGCTTGCTTAGTGTAGGTGCTAATCTAGAATAAATACTCAACTAGAAGATGAAAGCTAAAACTTGAAAGTAGTTCATACTCTTTGTTGCTTTTCAGCAGAAAATAAACCCAGAGCCTTCACAATGCCTTCATGAGTCTAGTTATGGGCTAAAGTATACCCAATCCCGGGTAAGCCTTGCTGAGTATTAGTATACTCAGCCTTGCTAGTTTTATGTTTTTCAGGTAAAGCCTTTGAAGACCCCACTCTCTCCTTGCCTTGGCCCTGTGCTCTTCCAGAAGATTGGTCCGTGGAATGGGATCCGTCCTCGGCCAACGCTGGTGATATCGAGTGATGTCGTGCCCGGGCTTAGCATGACATCCGTCTTGTCGACGTGCTGTAGATCATCACGTATGTTTTCCGCTGCTAAAAATCATAGCTTAAACGGTTTGTATTATTTTCTCTAGGTTTGAAACTTTGTACTACTTTTATAAACTCTTGTAATGTAATTCCCTATTATGTAAATCGTGATAGTGATTGTATCTCTGGACTCACCTTCGTGTGAGGTAACCTTATTGATCCTGTGTATCGGTGGTTTATCGGGACGTTACCCGACAGGCCAAGGGATTATACCGTTTGAAGCACGTTGGAGCCCTCGGAAGTGGACTCGCGTACTTGAGCCGGTATAATTCAGGTTGGTTCTGCCACAGCTGGTATCAGAGCTATAAGGTTACCCTGGAGATACATTTTACCTTAAAAATACTTTCAGTATAAAAGTTTGACCAACAAAATGTTTGGTAAAGCCGCGTTGGATTCGTTAAGGATTATGCTTAGTACGTAAAGCCCTAGGGTAATGCTTATAAGGGAAATAGAGGTGGCTATAGTATATATATAATCCTAACTTCCAGCATTACTTTTCCGTTAAAACTTAAATTCATGTACAACTCAATCTTATATTCTGTAACGACACCTTCGATCGTGAGGTAAGAAGGTAAGGATCCTCAGCCAACTGAGGGAGCTTGGCCTTCCCGTCGGTGATGCGAACCGAACGCTGTTTCTCAAGCAGTGGCCTACTTGAGATGCTGCCAATGTACCAACTTCGGTTGACTACATTGGGAGTATATGGTTCGGCGCAGGGTATGGCGATCGCAGATCATACCCCCGCATTTTGCGGTACCCCCGTGAATACGTTATCTCGATAACGTATGTTAACGTTGTCTGTACGGCGGTAATTGTACAGATGCTGTTTCTATAGTGAACAGTAATGATTGGGGACGCTTTCATGACATGCTGGCATGAAAGGTTCAGTATATACATATTGTGATTTTCTGCAGGTACGCTAACCTCGTTACGTAAGCTTGAACGTAAGAACGACTAGTATATATATAGGGAGAGACGTATTTATATGATGCCACCGTAATTAACCACGTAAGACCAAGATTACTTGGCAGTTATTTTTGGTTGTGAGAACGTGTAGAACGTGCATGCATCCTGACATTTTTGATTGGTTTGATTGCCTTGTTTGTTATATTGTTGTACTGAAACATGTGCTTGTATCTGAATGCCTGTTTTGACTTTGTGTGGTAGGAACCAACGTAATTTACTAGGCTATCTTAGAGTTGGGAGAGTCTTTTGTGAACTAAGTGGATTGGGTTATGTTTGAACCCGATCACCGCTCTTAGCTTGACAGCCAAATCAAATCTTTGATTCTGCTTTGAATCTGTTTCGGCAGAACCATTAAGCTTCTCCTTTGATAGTTAAACCTTGATAATCATCAGGAAATTCTTCAATCCATCATTCAGTGATTCATCTATCCTCTCTTGATGTTGTACCTTATCTTGTTGGCCATTCTGGTTACAACATCTGAAAATTTGTACCTTCGATTTTTGCTCAGATGATTTTGGATAAATTAAAAAGATTTATGACAATAGTTACTTTTTGCATACAATTCTCCCAGCAAAAGTCATGCATTATAACATATACCATTTCTGGTCGGTGCATGGTGTTGCATCATTATCGAAAACCCGTAGACTAACTAACAGGTATGCCTCCGGTGCAACTTCGGGTATCTTGGGTTTCCTAAGTCTATCTTGTTGCTGTTGGCACTATAGGGTTGCTATTCCTCTTTTGTGGCGGTGTTTAATCACATGACCATGATGCCGTGTCGGAACCTAAGGCCTCATGTGCACTGCAGTCACATGATTGAGCCATTAGGAGCGCATTGGTGACTAGGTCTATGTGACGTAACCCCACTGCAATCTCTTTCTATGCAACCTTACTAGTGTCCTAAATTTTGATCCTCGTTTAAGGATATAGGACTATCCAGGTGTTAGCCCACTGGTGCGAGTCATGTGCATCATCAACTCATGAGGGTATGCATCATACTTCATGCATTTCATACGTGCATACATTGCAAATATCATCATTTTTGCATCATAGTGTATGCATCATTTGGTCAGCATCATGATAATTGCATTGTGTCATATGCACCATTTCAGTCGTACATGGGATCCCTCATCCTTATGTTGCACCATCATTGTAATCATACATCTCAGCGGTGCATCATGTTCATGGTTATATATCGAGCATTGCACTCTGAATTGAAGCATCTTATCATTATCCCTTGATTGCATCGGCATAAATAGGCATGTTTTGCAATCAACCTCATTTAAATCATTCAGATAATAAACTCTGAGCAGAAATGTTTCAAACCTCACTTATCAGTCTCTTGTGCTATCCTTACTTGCTATCCACAAAGTTTTGTGATGAATGTCACTGACATTTAACGCCCTCCTGTTGTGATCGTAACTCTGTGAGAACTCGATCACCTTTTCCTCTCTTATCCTGTTAAACTCATCTATGTACCATCTCTTCATGCTCTCGTTATGCTCGTCTCGTCATGCTCTCGTCATCAACCTCAATCTTTTCTGGTGTGATTGCTTTTGTCGCTTTTGGTGTGTGATTCACTTCTCTTCCCCTTAGAGCCTTTCGTCCGAATCTCGGGACGAGATTCTTTTTAGGGGGGAGGGCTGTGACAGATCATTTATTTGTAAACTAGATATATTTTGTTAGTGTGAAATATGTGTTTATTTGTACAAAGTTAAGTGTGTTTATGTGAAGCTTTTGAAAAATTTAAAGTGCAAGTAAAAAGGGTATTTTTGTAATTATAGAAAAACCTAGGGTTGTTTTTGCAAAATGTATTTGGATTAGGGTAATTTCAAAATAAGTGAAGGATGGTTTTGTAAACATGTTTTTCTTATTTTATTCCTTGTAAAAATAAATATTTATTTATCCAAAACTTTCATTTGAAATGTGTGTGTTGAAGTGTGTAAAAATTTTGGGTAAAATGGTGAAAATAAGGGTGTTTATGTAATTTTATAAAAGTACAAGTCCTTTTATGCAAGTCTCTGATTTACAAAAGTAACTTTCAAAATTACTCAGGACTAAAGTGTAAAAGTGCAAGTCATCATGACATGTCTATCCACTCATTATGACGAGTTTATCCCGTCATTATGAAATGTCATAAATGCTTGCATTTAAGTCCTAAAATTTTATGAATTACATTTCTAGGACAAAAACAGTTTAAATCCGACTTTTGTACAAAGATTCACGTGTAAAAATATAAGTTTTGAGTTTTTAAACCTGAGCCCTAAAGCAATGTTGTAGAGTTTGAAAAACTCTCCAACTTTCATTTTGGGCACTCCTTCATTTGGGCTTTGGTTTGACGGGAAATTTTGTTTTACAACCAGGCCCCTGCAGTTTTCTATTTTTGCGCATAGGTCCTTGGGGAAAACTGTTCCTCCTTCTCCTCCTCTGTTTCCTTATCCTGACACTTCCCTCCTGTTCTTATCTCCACCGGCGGCATCCTTGTTTTGGCCCTATGCTTATCTCCTCCCCCTCTCTTTCCCCTCCATCCCTCTCTCTGTTCCTTCCTCACACAGCAGATGGAGGCGCGGCTCAGGTGGAGGCCGGCCCCAGCAGCTGCGGGCGCCAGCGCAGGCGGCCCCACGCGGGGCGCTGCGCGGCCGGCGGCGCGGCTCGGGCGGCCAGCCGCGGGAGGGGCGCGCGGGTTGCGGCGGGCTCAGGCGCGGGCGACGCGGTTCGGCGCCTGAGCGGGTGGAGGCGGCAGCGGCCGAGCGGAGGGAGCGGCGCGTGCTGACGGGGCCCTGGCGGGGCGCTGGCGTGGCGCGCGCGGAAGCGGAGCCGGCGCGCGGGAGCAGGCGGCCGAGCGGATGTGCGGGCGGCGCAGCTGCAGCGCGCGGCGCGCAGCCGGAGGCTGAGCGGGGCAGGCGTGCGCCGCGGGTGCGAGCCGGTGTGCAGGGCCGAGCGGCGTTCGGGCGGCGCCAGAGCGAGGGGGCGCGGCACTGATGGCCGTAGCAGGCGCCGGGCGTGTGGGCGCGGAGGCGCAGGAGCCAGAGCGGGAGTTGGGAGAACACGAGTGAGCGGAGCGCGCGCAGTTTGGTGGCCTAGACGTGCAACAGCGCGCGGCTCGGGCCAAGCGGCGCGTGGCCAGGCGAGCGGGCAGGCAGCGGAAAGGGCGGAACGTGAGGGAGCAGATTGCGCAGGCGAAGCCACAGCGCAGGTAGCAAGCGGCACACTGGCGTGGGGGAGGCAGTAGACGTGCACAGGTGCGGGCGGTGCGCGTGAGCCGAGCGCAAGAGCGAAGCCGACGGCTTCAGGCGAACCAACGCGAAGGCTGTTCGGGTGGCGTTGAAGCATGGACTCATGGACGCGAGCGCTGCGCGAGCACGCGGGAGCCGGTGGATGACTAAAGCGGAGCCGGAGAGCGCAAGCGCAAGGAGTGAGCGCGGCGTGGCCAGTGCCAGAGCATGAGCAGTGCGAGCTGACGGCATGAAGCAAGAGTGTGGAGGTGGCGACTGGATGCAGTGAGCTCCCTTGATCCTCGTGGAGGCGGAGAAGCGCTTATAGCGCGGCAAGTTGGAAGAAGAAGTTGCGGAGCGAAGGCGGCGGTCAGGCGTGACGAGCTCGGAGGAGGCATGCACGGCGAGCTCCCTTTATCTGTGCGGAGGTCGAAGCAGGAGCAACGCGAAGCGGGTCCGACGCGCGACGCAGGACTGACGGCCGGCTTCGTTCGTTCCCGCAGACACGTGCGTATGCAAAGCAACAGGCTACGCGCGAACAGGTTGAGAGCCAGTGATGCGGGAGCAAAAGAAGGTTTAGCTCGTGAGCGGATGGACCCTAGAGGTTCGCGGAGAAGTTGACCTAGCGAACCCATTCGGCTCCATCGTCTCGTCTCAGGAGTCCATGACATCCAGCAGCTCCTATTCCTCGTCGATCGCCAAGCAAGACCGCAAATCACCGCGGGGATTACCTCTTCGGCCATTCTCTACCCACTGCAATCCCCGGCAAACTTCTTCGTCATCCATGGAGTCCCGTCATCGTCGAGTTTTTCTCTTCGCCGATCCTATCGCCACGGGACTTCACTTTTCGTCCGTTCTTTTCCATAACCAAGGTTTGCCCCGACCTACTGAATCTTCTTAATGCCGGCGATTCCTTTACCGGGATATCGTCGTTAACTTCTTGTTATCTATTTTCCTGGACCAGGGATTTGATTGCTAGGTTTTAGGAAGTTCTAGGGTGTCCTTTATAAAATTTCCAAAGCTTGCTATATTTTAAATCAATGAACTTCTACATTTCATAGATTTTCGTAAGGGGTTCATAAAAGTACAAAATCAGTTTCGTTTGAAACCCTAAGTCAAAACCTACAAGTTTTATGTTGTGATCTTGAGTGAAAGTCTTGATGTGTGGTTTAGGTCAAATGTTAAGGAATGAATGTCTTATTGTGCTTTATATTGTATGTTTGTGTTATAACTGAAAAGTGAGCCATAGAACATATATCTTAAATAGAAAGATGTAATATCTACTTAATCCTATCACCCTAGAGCTCATATCCCTACCATCAAGACGTTGTCCTCGTCTTGATTGCTGTTTCTTTAAGTTCTTTGTCGTATAAGGATCCCCATTAGTTCTTGTGTGTCTGCTGCTTAGCCAAAACATCTCTGCGGCTATGCTTCAGCGTTGGCTATCAGTTCAGCTGCTAAGCATCCGCTTTCCTTGAGTCTAGGATGTTTCTGTGTAACAGCAGTCAGTCGATACTTCTATCATCGACCGATTAGCTGATATGGTTATTACCTTTCTAGTATCGGCTACTACCGATACAATTCTTTTAATCTGTTCTGTATCGACTGCACAGAGTCGATGTATCGGAGAAACACACACGATTCTAAGATTCTTGTTATCGGCCGATCCAAGCCGATTTTAGTTGCTCTCCATATCGGTCAATCACGGCCGATCAATCCTTAGTTTCCCCATCCTTGTCCACACACTTCTATCAGTCGATTTATCGACTGAGAGATCAGCTATCTATATCTATCGGTCATGTACCCTCAATCACACTCCTATCGGCTATACGTCACTCAATTGTTGTGCTGACGTAATCGAGTCGATACAACCACACTTAGTTACCTAGAATAACACTTAAGCACATCTTAGTTAAGACAACTACTTTAGGAATCATTCCTCTGCCAAAGTAATCGATGCTTTCATCGATCATCTAGGAACCCAATACACCTTTCCATCGGCTAAACCCTCATTGTTTCCAATCGGCTCTGTTGCAATCTTCAGCAAGTAGCCGATCATAATTAGATGTCCTCTTAAAGCTCTATCTAAGTTTAGTTTCAGATCTTTTTGCGTGTTAGGTGAATAGTGTGTTATATGAATGCTAAATTGCAATTGTATTGGGAAGTAAAGTAGTGTTATGTGCACACTTTGAATGAAATGTTGCATTGCATGTAGATACGACTACGTTCGGCAACGGTACCTGCGAGATCTCCCCGGAGTCTACGGAAGATGTTCCTGAAGACCAAAGGAATGTCACCAAGGGAATATCGGAAGCCCCGAACCAAAGTTCGGAAGATATTAACATTTCTGACTTCAGTCCCACCAGTAAAGGCAAGCCCCGGACATATCCCACTACTTTATTTACACTGCAATCTATATCTATTTATCTATACTCATGCATTAAGTCTAGGAGTTGAAGTGAAACCCTAGATGCATGAATCCTAGGAATCCCATGTAATGCTCCCGAGTCCTTATCGGATAGATGCTCCGCTAATAGGACCGGTAGAAGTCGGGTGATTTCCTGTCACTCGCGCGATATAGGAGTTGAATGTTTACATTATTGCAACCACTATAAGGATGACGGACAGGGTCATGTATTGTGTCATGACCTGGAAGTTTACCCTGTCTGTTTCGATGAAAAGTTTTAAGGCCGAAATGTTTGGTAGTGGTGGCTAAGCTTTTGAAAGTACTAGCCACATGCCGCGAAATATGGTAAGCGGTAAGCCTAGTACCCGATTGGCCCGGCAAGTGGACTTGTCTCCACCACTCGACTTTTATTTTATGTTCACACACACCGACGTGTGGGAGTACGTTCTGCAAGGCAGACAGGAATACGGGTTTTGTAGTCGCGCTACAGACGTATGTCCTGCACATATAGGGTGTGCGTACGGTCCTGCAGTCGCTTGTGGTGGCCCTGATCCACAACCCGGAATATGAGGGAAACGGTTGCTTCGGAATGCCCTGTGGTGTTCCATGCGTGTGTGTTAGGTTTACCTTGCAAGGTTAAATTCGATTCGAATCGTCCGCCTCTCACGAAGCTTGAGATTGCTTATCCCTTTTACCACATTGAGTAAGAAGTGGAACTAATGATGGATAATCTTGATGGATGATAATCACTACCTTGCTTGCTTAGTGTAGGTGCTAATCTAGAATAAATACTCAACTAGAAGATGAAAGCTAAAACTTGAAAGTAGTTCATACTCTTTGTTGCTTTTCAGCAGAAAATAAACCCAGAGCCTTCACAATGCCTTCATGAGTCTAGTTATGGGCTAAAGTATACCCAATCCCGGGTAAGCCTTGCTGAGTATTAGTATACTCAGCCTTGCTAGTTTTATGTTTTTCAGGTAAAGCCTTTGAAGACCCCACTCTCTCCTTGCCTTGGCCCTGTGCTCTTCCAGAAGATTGGTCCGTGGAATGGGATCCGTCCTCGGCCAACGCTGGTGATATCGAGTGATGTCGTGCCCGGGCTTAGCATGACATCCGTCTTGTCGACGTGCTGTAGATCATCACGTATGTTTTCCGCTGCTAAAAATCATAGCTTAAACGGTTTGTATTATTTTCTCTAGGTTTGAAACTTTGTACTACTTTTATAAACTCTTGTAATGTAATTCCCTATTATGTAAATCGTGATAGTGATTGTATCTCTGGACTCACCTTCGTGTGAGGTAACCTTATTGATCCTGTGTATCGGTGGTTTATCGGGACGTTACCCGACAGGCCAAGGGATTATACCGTTTGAAGCACGTTGGAGCCCTCGGAAGTGGACTCGCGTACTTGAGCCGGTATAATTCAGGTTGGTTCTGCCACAGGCTGGCCTCTCGCGCGGTGTAGTGCTGGTCGTGGATGGCGCATGCAGGGCAGGTGCCGAGCTGGTTGCCGGGCTTCTTCCTGCAAAAGAGTTAGAAAATGTCTTCGAGCGGCGACCCTGCACTTCACGTTCAGCTTTGCAAGCATATGCAAACAATGTGGTCATATCATTATATTCCTTATAATCAAGTATGTCCTGAATTTCGCGGTTCAAACCACCGCGAAAACGTGCCATAGCAGCGTCGTCTGTCTCAAACAAACCACAACGAATCATACCTTTTTGTAGCTCCTGATAGTAGTCCTCAACAGATTGTTGACCTTGTCGAAAGCACTGCATTTTTTCAAGCAAATCTCGTGCATAATATGAAGGGACAAATCTGTGTCGCATGGCAGCTTTTAATTGAGTCCAAGTGGTGGGAGGGGGATGTTTTTGCTTATATTCACGCCACCAAATTAAAGCAAAATCAGTAAATTCACTAATAGCAGCTTTAACTTGAGAACTAGCAGGAATGTCATGGCATGAAAATTTCTGGTCGACCTCTAGTTCCCAATCAAGATATGCAGCAGGATCATATTTGCCAGTAAAAGATGGAATTTTAAATTTAATCTTAGCAAATGGGTCATTATGTTGATGGCGTACCACACGGCGGGCACGACCGCGACGAGCTCCCTCATCCGGCTCCGTGTCACCGCCATAATCCTGCTGCAACTCCGTGATCGTTGTGTTCAATGCGTCTAGCCGTGCCACAATGGTGTCGAGCGTGGTCCTAGCGGCCGTTTGAGCGAGGTCGAGCTGATCGAACCTCTCGGTCGATGACGTGATCGTCGAGTCAAGCCGTTCATGCATCGTCTTGATGTCCGCAGCAAGGCCGTCAACTCGTGTCCGCATGTCCTGCAGCTGTTCATCCGCTGTGCCTTCGTCTCCTGCCATAGTTAGCGCAAACACAAAAACAAAGCCGACGACGACAAGGGTGTAACGGCTCACAAGGCGCTCACAGTAGTGCTGTTATCAAGTTCTTATCCGTTCGTACCAAGCACACAGGGGTGATCTGCAATCAACAGGTAGAACCGGCGAAAGATTGGAGGAGCGATTGCCTGGAGAAACAAAGTCTGCTCGTCGTAGAACTATGTGGAGTTCTGGGTAGGCTGCACTCAATTCAAGGGTTAGCACAATCAAACAATATTGCAAGGTTGAATTATAGTGCCAAACACGTAATCAAAGCTGCTGGAAACAAAGTGCAAAAGGTGAGCAAGGGTATGGGGGGCAAAGGAAAAAAACACAAGAGAGAAAACAAGGAACCTGGGCGTCCTGCGGAGAACGCCCAAACGAAGGTAACCTCCTTTCGGTTTCCCCCTGTTTTGTTTCTGCGTTTCTGTTTTTTTTATTTTTTTTTTTTGCCAAGAGTCCTCAAAACCGATAATATGAACACAGAGGATCTCAAACAGCAAGTTACGACACACACTTACTCTCTCTCTCTAGAGTAAGGCGAACCTCAGAATATGGTACCAAGAAAGAGAGATACGGATGTGAAAAACTGGCACGGCGTGGGGAAGGGGGGGGGAAAAAGACCTGGGCAGGTGACCGAGTCGGTCACGGCGCGTTGTGGAGGTGGGGTGGAGGGAAGGGCGATCGAGTCTGATTCGGTCCCGACGTGTGTAAGGGGAATGTGCGGCCGTCCTGTGCCCGGACTCCTTGCCCGTTCCTCTTTTTTTTTTTGACTTTCCTTTTTTTTTTGATTGCTTTCTTTCCTTTTTTTTTTTTTGGACTTTCCTTTCACACAGGAGTGCGGGAGGACGAACAGGGCCGGCGGCGTTACGGCACGTGTGACCAGGACGCGATCAGGGAAGAAGGGTGCGGCGTGTGTGGTAGGGTTGCGGCGTGCGTGGGGCAAAAAGGAAGGCGAGCAGCAAGATGGAAGGGCGGCGCACTAGGTGTGAAGAGACAGGAACAAGGCGATGAGAAAACAAAAACACAAGTAACCAGCAACAATTGAAGTGTACAGCACACAAATTCAACAACGCAAGTATTGAAAGAATGCGCGAGGCTAAAAAGGTTGCTGGGACAAGATCTAACCTAAAAATAAATTTTTGTTTTGGTTTTGGTGGACTGTAGGAAGGGCAAAAGAAAAACACTCGATAAACTCACCGATCAACCTGGAAAGCTGATACCACTTGATAGAGTCGGAGTGCCCGATCTTTCGGTGAGTGGAGTTAATTTCGATCTGGTGGAAGATGACCCTCACGATCCGACTACGACGAGCGAGCCCGAAGCGCCAATGCAATCGCTAAACCAACTTCCTGTGGTTACCGACCTTGTTGATGCAAGATCAGCCTGATCACGAAGATCGTTTCCTGCACGCAATCGAAGAACGAACAAGAAAAAGATGCGAGCAATCACAATATCACTCGAAGGTGGAGTTCTGAATCTCACGAGGACAGCGCGTATTTGCGCGTGTTCGAGAGTAGCTAAAGCTAGATGTAAAACAAAACTCAAGTCTGGAAAACAATGATGACTCTATCTAAATAGAGGAAGAGAGGGGCGCAACCCTAGGAAAGGGCGGCCAGGAAGGGGGCGCAGCCCCTAGTGGTGGTCAGCCCTAGGCGCCCACGCAAAGGCCTCAGTTGGGCCAGCATCTATTCTTCTGGGCCTTCGTTCTTCAGTAGCATGACGAAGTTTAGTTCTCTTGCACGGGCCCGAGTGATTGGCCCAAAAGGAGGTGGCGCCTGGGGTGGAGGAGCATCTGGTGTCGCCGGAAAAGGTGCTGCTGGCGTAGACGTACTCGTGTTGTAGTTGATGTCCTCATCACCGGCGCGGTGTTCTGGGCTGTGCGCGCGCGGGAGGAGGAAGAAGAGTGGGTCAGGAAGGGGCAGTGAGATGCGGCGGTGCTGGTGGAGCACGAAATTGGAGAGGAGGAGCGGCGGAGGCAGTTGACGGCAGTGGACAGAGGAGCTCCGGCAAGGTAGTCAAGCGAAGAAGGAAAAAGAATAGGAATGCGGGTGCGCGCAAGGGAATAGAAGAAGGGAGAAGTTCACTAGGCGGCAAGCAGCTGCTAATGGTCGACGGCGCGCGTGGCGGCTCGGGCGAGCAGTGGTGCGACGCGTCCGCCCGAGGAGGAGCCAGCGGGGTTGGGCGAGCGGCGAGCAGGCGAGCTGGGGGCCAGGCGGCGCAGGAAGAGCGGTGAGGGGGCAGCTGGCGGCTGGGGGAAACATCGGCGATGGGCGGCGCTGCAGAGAAACAGAGAGGGGGAAGCAGGAGGAAGAAGACGAGGACCTATTCATAAATTTTGCAAAAGTTCAAGGAGTTCATAGTAAAGCAAAATTTTCTTCCAAACTATAGCTCTAATGAAAATATGCCCAAAATCAAAAGTGTAGAGCTTAAAAAGATCTACCACTTTGCTTTAGGGTCCAACTTCAAAAGAGTTAGGGTTTTGAAATTATTTTTGAAAGCCAACAAATCATTCAATTTCAAATAAATCCAAAATAAATTTTACCTTTTCAATGAAGCCTTGGAGTATTTACAGTGGTTAAAGAGTAAAAACTTACGTTTGCAAATCAACCCTTCATACATTTTTGAAATTATCTCCCATTTACACACAATTTACAAAAAGAACCCTAATTTTTCCAATATTACAGAAATACCCTTTAACGTGTATTTAAGTTTTTAAAGGCATTCATCAAAACAAACACAAACTTCACACTAACAAGCACAACGTCATACTAGAAATTAGTGTGCCTAGCTCCTAAGTACCTGAAATATCACAGTTACATTAGATATTTCTTCCCGAGCCGTGGAAATAAACTCACCTAGTCACGGAACCACTACTCTTTACCTACCTTCTTGGGAATGCATAAATTCCTATGCTTTCACGATGGAAAGAGTCAAACCCGAAGATATTCCAGTGGTGTGCAAGTATGCCGATGTTTTTCCGGATGACTTGCCAGGAATGCCACCAGATAGGGACATTGAGTTCATTATCGAACTGCAGCCAGGCACTGCACCTATCTCAAAAAGACCCTATAGAATGCCACCCAAGGAGTTGGCTGAATTGAAACTACAATTGCAGAAACTTTTAGATAAAGGTTTTATTCGTCCTAGTGCATCACCTTGGGGTTGCCCAGCCCTATTTGTGAAGAAAAGAATGATAGTTTACGGCTGTGTATGGACTACCGACCTCTCAATGTGGTGACAATCAAAAATAAATATCCAGTTCCCCGCATTGACGTTCTCTTCGATCAATTAGTGGGAGCTAGAGTCTTCTCAAAAATTGACCTTCGCTCTGGCAATCATCAGATCAAGATTCATCCACGTGATATCTTTTCCACACGCTACGAGCTATATGAGTATTTGGTCATGTATTTCAGGCTCACAAATGCTCCTGCCTACTTCATGTATTCATGAATTCGGTATTCATGCCTGAACTTGACAAGTTCATTGTGGTTTTTATTGATGACATCCTTATTTATTCCAAGAATGAGGAAGATCATGCTAAGCACCTGCACATTGTTCTCCAGCGTCTTAGAGACCATCAGCTCTATGCTAAGTTTTCCAAGTGTGAATTCTGGCTGGATAGTGTAAAATTTTTGGGCCACACTATTTCCAGCGAAGGCATAGCCGTTGTTCCTAGCAAAGTATAAGAGGTGATGGATTGGAAACCTCCCACCTCTGTCCACCAGATTCGCAGTTTTCTTGGTTTAGCTGGTTATTATCGCCGCTTTATTCCAAACATCTCCAGAATTGCTAAGCCTATGACTGAACTATTGAAGAAAGGAGTAAAGTTTGTGTGGAGCGAGAATTGGAAAAATCTTTCCACACTCTTCGGGAACACCTAACTACAGCCCCAATCTTACTCAACCTGATAACACCAAGCCATTCAATGTTTATTGTGATGCATCTGGTATTGGTCTTGGTTGTGTGCTTATGCAAGATAACCGAGTCATTGCCTATGCTTCACGAGCTCTTCGACCTCATGAGCAAAATTATCCGACATATGATCTCGAGCTACAGCTGTTGTTCGTGCTCTAAAGATATGGAGACACTATCTTATGGGCACTCATTGCAATATCTACACCGACCATAAAAGTCTCAAATATATCTTCACCCAAGCCGATCTGAATATGATACAAAGAAGATGGTTGGAATTGATCAAAGATTATGATCTTGCGGTGCACTATCACCTAGGAAAGGCTAATATAGTCGCAGATGCGCTAAGACGCAAGGTTCATTGCAATTGGTTGTCCACAGAATTCTATAATGGAACATTATGTCATGAGATGAGGAAACTCAATTTGGAAATGATTTCCCAAGGCACTCTAAACCACATTTCCATTGAACCAACCCTCCACGACCGAATCATCATAGCACAATTACATGATGAAGGTGTTAAAATCATCAAGCAAAAACTCTCTCAAGGAGAGGAGAAATATAAATGTTTTCGCGAAGACAAGAATGGAGTTCTATGGTTTGAATCTTGCATAGAGGTTTCAAAGAATCATGAGCTCCGAAAACAAATTCTTGACGAGGCACATCTTTTCAAGTTCTCTATTCACCCGGGTAGTAGCAAAATGTATCAAGATCTTAGGCAAAACTTTTGGTGGACTAGAATGAAAAAGGAAATTGCCAAGTATGTCTTAGAATGTGACACATGTCAGAGGGTTGAAGCTAGCCACTTGAAGATAGCCGGTACACTTCAACCCTTGCCTATACCATCATAGAAATGGGAAGATATCAGTATGGATTTCATTGTTGGATTGCCCAACATCTCCCAATAGCACGATTCCATATGGGTTATCATGGAAATATGCCGAGAAATATGCCAAGAAATATGCCAAGATTTACCTCGATCGTATCATTTGCTTACATGGAGTACCCAAGATGATTATTTCAGATCGTGGTGCTCAATTTGTAGCACGTTTTTGGGAACACTTACAAGCTTCTCTTGGTACCAAACGGATAGGCAAACTGAGAGAGTAAATCAAATACTCAAAGACATGCTTAGAGCTTGTGTCATCCATTATGATAAAAGTTGGGACAAATGTTTACCTCTAGCAGAGTTCTCATACAATAATAGCTATCAAGAAAGTTTGAAAATGGCACCGTTTGAGGCCTTGTATGGTCCAAGGTGTCGAACTCCTTTGAGTTTGTCCCAAACCAGAGAACGTAAAATATTTGGACCAGACTTGGTAACCGAGGCAGAGGAAAAAGTAAGAGTAATATTGGAGAATCTAAGAGTTGCACAGTCTAGGCAAAAGAGCTATTTTGATAAAAGGAGAAAGCCTTTGCAATTTGAATTTGGTGATCATGTCTACCTTCGGGTTTCACCAACCAAGGGTGTGCAAAGGTTTGGAGTAAGAGGGAAGTTAGCTCCCCGATATGCTGGTCCTTATGAAATCACCAAAATTTGCGGACCCATGGCCTATAGAGTGCGACTACCCCCTCTGCTTGTAGCCATCCATGATATCTTTAATGTCTCTCAACTCAAGAAGTGTATACGAGTTCTGACCGAAATTGTTGAACAAAAGGAAATATTGGTAGAACCGGACCTCTCTTATGTTGAATATCCTATCAAGGTTCTTGATCAAAAGGAAAGGATCACTAGAAGAAAAGTGGTTAAAATGTATAAAATCCAATGGAGCCATCACACCGAAGAGGAAGCCACATGGGAAACTGAAAGCTAGCTAAATCAAAATTTCCGCGGTTTTCTAAACTCACCCAAAGGTACACGCACTTCCACACTAGGAGTACTTATCCGAATCTCGGGACGAGATTCTTTTTATGGGGGAAAGGCTGTAACACCCTAGGTGTTTAGAACCTTAAGCAAGAAAATCTAAACATAGCATCATGCATAATAACCTAGAATCATTGAAACAATACATCTAATTATGTGTGTGCATATGCATGTGTACGAATGTGTATGTGCATGTGTATGTATGTGTGTCCGTGAGATTTGTTCCTTTTGTGTTTATAACCTTTTCATGCTCCACTTTTCTTGAAAAATGTAGCATGAACGCACACTCATATTTTAGTACCTTACAAAGTGTACTTCAAACACCATTTGGAAATTCAAATATTTAACACAAGAAATGACCAGTAATTCAAATCCTAGTAGTCTTGAATTTAAAATAACTTTGAAACCGTGGCTCAAATGAACTTTGGGCTAAAATAAAAGTTGTAGATTTTCAAATTCCCTACAACTTTTGTGCTTAGAGTTTTTCAAGTTTCTGTTCAAAATTTTGAGAAAATTTAATTTGAATCCCAACCCTTCTCTTCCTCCCTCTCTCTTCTCTCCCCTCCCCTACTCTGCTCCGGCCGACAGAGAAGCACCGCCACGTGGCAAGGCATCCCTGAGCCGGCAAGCCGCGCCAACGTGCGACCCCCAACGGGCCCCGACCAGCCACTGAGCGGGCCTGCTACCGGTGATTTGCCCTGCTCCGTATCCTGCCTCTACCAGCTCACACGCGCCACGCGACCGTCGATTCCCGACGGCTGAGCAACGACGTGCCGGCGACGCCGCGCCCTTGCCGCGGCCTTGTCCCGGCTGCGCCTCCCTCCATTCTGTCGCACCCAGCTCCACCTCCCCTTCCCTATGTGCCTATAAAAGGTCTGCACCGAGCCCCTGCTCACGCGCACCCGAGTACCACCACCGCCCCACCATTAGCGCCACCACTCGACCTCGCCATCGAGCCCCACTTTCCGCTCCTCCTCTGTCCAAACCGAGGCTCTAAATGGGTCGCCCTCGACCTGCTGTTTGTCCCGAACTTCCCCACGCCGCCCTCCCTTGCCAGACCACCGCCGCCCACCACCCGGATCCCGCTAGAGCTCCTGCTCACCGCCGACAGCCCAACTCCAGCCACCCTAGCCCAACTGAGCACACCTACATGTTTCCCTCGACCTCCTCGTGCTCCCACACCCCTTTCCCCTCGCTGCCGACTAATTTCCTCACCGGGATTTGACCGCCAACCATGGCAGCCCCGCCTAGGGACTATATTGAAATCGCCAAGTTCTTTTTAGGGTCTTTTCTGCTAGATCCAAAGACCTATCTACGAGACCTCAAGTACTTTTGCTTTCAAGAGGCTGTCACTTGTAAAATCAATGTAAAATCATAGAAAAAATAGAAAAATGCAAACTAAAATTTGTTGTGACCCTCTTGATGAACCTGACTATTTTTCCAAAGATGGATGACTAGTTACAAATTAAAACTTGATCTAAAATTAATCTTGTTTTAAATAGCCCATAAATGTATCTCTTGATCTAGGATAGTACTGTGAATGTTTTATAGACTGTAAGCTAGTCTCCGCTTGTTAAGACTTGTGTAAAAATTTCAAGGCCAGAACATATCTCTACGAGTAGTTTTGGTGGGAGCTTGTTTGATGTGCTATTTTGCTAGAGTTATTTGTTCATGCTGTTCTATTGATATTTTAAGGTTGAAACTTTTACAGTAGAGTAACCTTGACGCATAAATGCTATGGACAAAGTTTGGAACTTTTTACTTATGTCTAACTTGCTCATATGTTTTGGTGCTTAGAAAAATAAGAAATTTTAACCAGAGACCTTTGAGTAGTTTGTCATGTTGGAAATGTTTGAGACACAGAAACTTTGTGGAACTACTTGTAGAAAAAAATCTTGATTAATATAGATGTATCTTGACTTATTTTCTATACTTTGAATCTTGCATACTAAAACCTGAAAAATTTACAATAGACTCATCATAAGTTTCTGAGTACTCAATAAAATATTGAGCACCAATTCTTGCATGGTTTGATCTGTATAAATAGATCTTGATCCTAGCAGTAGTTGTTTAATGTATTTTTCATGATTAATCTGCTGAAGAAAAATGACTAGAAATTTACAATAACTTTGTACTTAATTAATGTGCTCTGCATAAAAATCTTAACCCCAGCAACTGTCTCTACCAGTAGTTTTGTTTAATCCACGCTTAGTTTTGATAATGGCTGTTTATGAAATGGCAAAACCACTCACTCACTTAATGAAGTTAGTTAATCCAGATAAGTACTCGATAAATGACTGCACAAAGAAAAGAAAATGAAGTGCTTTACAACTTAACTTGATTTTTGTTGAATTACAACTTTACAGTGAAATAGTTATTTATCTTGCACCATTAAAACCACTCATACATATGCATTCATATAGAATCAACGACTCTTGCCGACGGGACCTACAAGCTAGTGCTAGAGTCTGAGAGTTAGTAGCGCGAAGCTCAAGTTAATCTAACTGAAGTTGCTGAAGACCCAAACCAAAGTTCAGAAGCACCCATGACTATTTTTGCTCAGGAAGGCAAGGCCAGAGCATCACCCTACTTTTAAACTTATGCAACTTTTGTTTATATATGGTATTGTGCATTAAGTTTGTAAGAGTTGATTGAAACCCTAGTTGCATGATCCTAGTACCTATGATATGAACACTAGTCTGTGTCGGTCGCTAGATTGCCATGCTAATAGGACTCCGGTAAAAGTCGAGTTATTTCCTATCACTCGCAAGATATAGGAGTTGCTTGTTTTACTTATGTTGGAATCATAAGGTCTACGGATGGGGCTATGTTGCGATATTCTTGTTGATGATTGAGGCCCCATCTGTTTAGCAAAAATGCTAAGGTCGCGGTGTGTGGTAGTGGTGGTTAAGTTTTTCAACGTACTAACCACATGCCGAGAATATGGTAATCGGTAAGCTTAAGTACCTGATCAAACCGGTGAGTGGACAATATCCTCACCCTCTTGACTTCATTCCCATGGGCACATGGTGAGTGCAAGAGCAGCCATGGCCCGGCGCCATACCGTGGTTCATGGACCTCTATACTCGAATGGGGTGGCCCTGATCCACAACCCGGGAAGAAAGGGGAAAAGTTGCACGTGTGACTCTGTGAGTAACCACGTGACGTGTGTTTAGGTTTCCCTTGTAAGGTTAAGAAATTTGATTCGAATCAACCGTTTCTCGCGGCCATTGAGACTGCTTAACCCTTTTACCACATAGAGTAAGAAGAGGAACAATGATGATGATTAATCTGGTTGGATGCTCAGTTAATTATTTCTCCACCATGTGTGAATTGGATAGTTGCTTACCTAGAATGGTTAATCTACTAGAACTTGATGCTGAAACCTGAAAGCAAGGACTTATTCTTAGATGTCTTTTGGCAAAAACTACCCTTAGCCAAAAGCCTTACATGTTTAGGAGTCGGCTAAGTATATACCACCAGTCGGGTAAGTCTTGCTGATTATTAGTATACTCAGCCTTGCTTGTGGCTTTGTTTTCAGGTAAGACCTTTGAGGACATGGTTGTTAGTTTTCCACTGCACTATTAAACTCTAAAAGTACTTGTTTATGCATGAATTCAAACTTGGTTTGTAATAATAATTAATGTTGAACTCTATGATATAAAATTTGTGGATTGTTGTAATCTCTGGGCTTACCTTCGTGTGGGTTGTATGTATGCATTGTTTTGATCAAAATTACAGTGGTTGCATCGGGATGTTACCCGATAGACTGTTGTTTTACTCCGTTTTAAGTGCGTGTTAGCCTGAATTGCCTCTATGATGATGGTTAGTGCGCTAAAGCCGGATTAATTCGAGTGGTCTGCCATAGAGCCCATCCCCCAAGAAGAGCCAGTTGAGGAAGTGTTAGCCATCTTTCCCATTGAAACTCTTGAGACATCCATAGAAACTGATGCTGAACCCATCATCCATGAGGAGGATGATCTAGGAGAAAATCTTGAGTTACCTACGCATGAACGGCCAACACATCCACCAATCGAGCTGTAACCCCTTCCTTCTAGCCTTCGCTATACTTTCTTGGATGGCGACACGGAAACTCCCGTCATCATTAGTGAAAAACTTTCTGATGAGGAAATGTTGGAAACGGAGGTGGCCCTAATCACCCACTTGAAGGTGGACCTATACCAAGGAACACCCACTCACTCTGTAGTGGACAGCTTTATAGTTTCTAATTACTTAGTGCCTTTTGGTCCTTTTTGGCTGCAGGGCTGACCTTCTAGCTCCCGGGTGGCAGAGCCAACCTTCAGATGAAGCTTGGACCGTTGTGATCCTGGGGGCAAAGCCAACCTTCGATAGATCACAATCCACGCACTAAGTAGTTAGAAACTATAGAAGCAGATTGGGAGACTAACTCTTTTGAACAACACTTTATTACATGAACAACAATATTACACGAGAGTGTGAACACTTCTTAAGTGGCTATCCTAGCACTCATTCACACACTCACCTATCACTACAACCCCAACTCTCTCTAATGCTTGTGGCTTGTATGTGTTGTTGCCTCTTAGGTTACTAGGGGAGGGAGAGAGAGGGTTCTCATATATATAGACCATGGCGACACATATGGTGATGACATGTGTCCCCTACTCTAGAACCTTACTAGATATTTTCTACTTTACCATACAACAAAAGATATTCTAGAATATTCCTAGATATTTTTTTCACTTGCCATATAAGACAAGTGACTCTAGAACTTTCCATAAATATTTATATCCATGGTAATATCTTCACCTTCAAAATATCTTCTTTCTTGCATGGTCAAGAGTATTCTAGAAGATTGACTTGCTTTCTTTCAGTACTCCCCCTCAAGGCAATCTTCTCACAATAGTTGCTTTGTCGACCATGCCAAGCGCCTCCCGAAATATATGAGAACCCCTATGAAGGCTTTTGGTGAAGATATCGGCATTTTGCTCTTCAGTCTTGATAGGCAGCATCTCAATTTCATCCTCAAGAATCTTTTCTCTTATATAATGGTAATGAACTTCTATATGTTTGGTCCTTGCATGAAAAACTGGATTTTCAGCCAATCGGATAGAAGATAAGTTATCGCAGAAAATCCTTACTTGGTACTCGGTTGGCTGATGTCGATCCTTCATCAATTGTTTAAGCCAAGTGCTCTCTTGTGCTACCATTGTTGCTGATCGGTATTTTGCTTCGGTGCTTGATAATGCCACAGTAGGTTGTCTCTTGCTACACCAAGATATAATCCCGGATCCAAGACTGAAGGAATACCCAGTTGTTGATCTTCGTGTATCATAGTCTCTGGCATAATCAGCGTCACAATAGCCAACCAACTGACAGTCTTTTATCTTCTTATATAGAATATCAAAATTGATGGTACCCTTCACATACCTTAAAATATGCTTGACTGCATCAAGATGAGATTTCTTTGGATTGCTCATATATCGACTAACCACACCAACGGAGTAAGCAATATCAGGATGGGTTAGTGTAAGATATATGAGACTTCCAACCATTTTTTGATACATGGTCACATCCTCCAAGTTCTTATCATCATCCACTTTGAACTTCACATTAGGATCCATAGGAGTAGAGATAGGTTTGCAGTCAAGCATGCCATACCTTTCAAGAATATATTTGGTATATTTTTGTTGACCTAAGAATATTCCCTCTTTTGTATGCTCCACCTCCAATCCAAGGAAATGATTTAAATCTCCAAGCTCCTTCATTTGAAATCGGATGGAGAGATAATTTCTAATCCTTTGTATCTCTTCAACATTGTCTCCCGTGATAATTAAGTCATCAACATAAATAAGAACTAAACAAACTAGAATCCGATGGAGCAACCTTAAAATCATTTTGAATAAGGAACTCACCGATCTTTCCATACCATGCTCTTGGGGCTTGTTTAAGACCATAGAGTGCCTTTTTCAATTTGCAAACATATTCTGGATGTATCTTACTCTCAAAGCCTCTTGGTTGCTCCATATATATCTCTTTGTCAAGTTTTCCATGTAGGAATGCATTCTTGACATCCAACTGCCATAATCTCCATGATTTAGTTGCTGCCAGTGCAAGTAATACTTGGACAGTTGTAATCTTGGCAAGCGGACTAAATATTTCTTCATAATCCAGTCCATACTGTTGAGAGAATCCCCGAGCAACAAGTCAAGCTTTATACCTCTCAATTGAGCCATCAGAGCGAGTCTTTATCTTATATACCCATTTGCAGGATATTGGTCTTGATGTGAACCCGTTAGGGTTTGTTCCTGATCTTTCGATGAGAGGCGTGGAATAACTCGATTGATAGAGGAGACGACGTTCACGGCCCGACTACAGCCTTCCAAGGATGCTGCGCCTTAGCAACCGATACACCACCTCCTTTGGTTGCCGCGATCTTGTGGAGCGCGACACCCGGCCACTAGGGCACTTGTCCTGCAAGCAATCGAAGAACTAGCAAGAACAAGTAGAACAAGTACTGAAAATTACGAGATGTAATTGAAGGTCTCAAACCGAATCTCAATTATGGAGGGGTTCCGAAAACAAGTGGACGGGCGGCTGGATCAGCACGCGCGTCTACAAGGAAGTAGCAAAAGCTAAACTTGCATCTAACAAAACCCGCGTGTTCTTGACGGCGGCTAAAGGTTATAAAGAAGTGGGAGAACGACCACAAGGGTGCTAGGGTCGTATTCCAACCCTAGGACTCATCCGTCTTGGACTCTACTTGATACACGGCCCGTTGGGCCAAATTAGGGTGACGCAGCACCGTGGCTGAAAAGGACTCTGTAGTAAATCTAGGATTGCGGTTGATTCCGAATAGATATTGAGGTGATTCCAGATCCGTTGGAAAGTAGATTTGATAAGCTTTCCAGAAAGTACTTGACCGACCAAAACGGAGTCCGGATGAAGTTGTGGCGTCTGTTACAAGTCATGTCTATCCTGCAGTCCGAATCCAGCCTGCGCGATGCCTCTTCCCTTTTGATCCAATCCATGGTTCCTGAGTAAAACAAGAGTGCACGTGTCTCCATTCTCTAAATATGATAAACCTGAGCTTAAGAGTGAACTTACTTGATGGGTAAGCCGACGAGCACGGGCGCGAGTAATAGGACCAAGAGGTGTTGTTGAAGTAGATACTGGTGTAGGTGTGGATGTATCGTTAGTGGCGATGTCCTCATCATCCTCCCCTTCTTGCATTTGAGTCGTCCTCGACTCAAGCTCATCATCCTCTCCCAAATATGGCTTCAAATCTGCAATGTTAAATGTGGGACTAACCCCGAAATCCACAGGCAGGTCTAGCTTATACGCATTATCATTAATTCGTTCTAGCACTTTAAACGGTCCATCAGTCCGAGGCATCAACTTAGATTTTCACAAAGTAGGAAACCTATCCTTTCTCAAGTGCAACCAAACCAATTCACCAGGTTCAAAAATCAATTGCTTTCTACCTTTATCACCAGCAAGCTTATACTTAGAATTCATGCGCTCAATGTTTTCTTTAGTTGTTTCATGCAGTTTTAACATCAGTTCAGCACGTTGCTTAGCATCAAAGTTCAATTTTTCAGAAGTGGGCAAAGGCATTAAATCAATAGGAGCACGAGGAATCAAGCCATAAACAATCTCAAAAGGGCACATCTTCGTAGTAGAATGCATGGAACGATTATAAGCAAACTCAACATGAGGCAAACATTCTTCCCACAACTTAATATTCTTCTTTAAAACAGCCCTTAACATGGTAGACAAGGTTCGATTAACCACTTCAGTTTGACCATCAGTTTGGGGATGACAAGTGGTAGAAAATAGAAGCTTAGTTCCCAATTGTGCCCATAAAGTTCTCCAAAAGTGGCTAAGAAATTTGGCATCACGATCAGAAACAATTGTGTTTGGCACACCATGCAAACGAACAATTTCTCGAAAGAATAAATCAGCAACATGTGTAGCATCATCAGTTTTATGACATGGAATAAAGTGTGCCATCTTGGAAAATCTATCCACAACCACAAAAATGCTATCACGTCCCTTCCTAGTTCTAGGCAATCCCAACACGAAATCCATAGAAATATCCTCCCAAGGAGCACTAGGAACTGGTAAAGGCATATACAAACCATGCGGATTTAAACGGGACTTAGCTTTCTGACACGTAGTGCAGCGTGCTACAAATCGCTCCACATCTCTTCTCATTTTTGGCCAAAAGAAATGACCAGCAAGTACATCCTCTGTCTTCTTTGCTCCAAAATGCCCCATCAAGCCACCACCATGCGCTTCCTGTAACAACAACAAACGAACGGAGCTAGCTGGAATGCATAGCTTGTTAGCTCGAAACACAAACCCATCATTGACGATGAATTTGTTCCATGCTTTTCCATCCTTACAATGCAGCAAAACATCCTTAAAATCAGCATCATTCACATATTGTGTTTTAATTGTGTCCAAACCAAAAATCTTGCAATCAAGTTGTGTCAACAAAGTATATCGCCTAGACAAAGCATCAGCAATGATATTCTCTTTCCCTTTCTTGTGTTTGATGACATAAGGAAAAGATTCAATAAATTCAACCCACTTAGCATGTCTACGGTTCAGTTTTCCTTGACTACGAATATGTTTCAAAGATTCATGATCAGAATGGATAACAAACTCTTTGGGCCACAAATAATGCTGCCATGTTTCTAATGTGCGCACAAGAGCATACAATTCCTTGTCATAAGTAGAATAATTCAGAATAGGTCCGCTCAATTTCTCACTAAAATATGCAACAGGTTTACCATCTTGTAACAAAACACCACCCAAACCAATTCCACTAGCATCACATTCAAGCTCAAAGGTCTTATTAAAATCAGGAAGTTGGAGGAGAGGTGCATGTGTCAACTTATCTTTCAACATGGTGAACGCATTCTCTTGTGTGGTGCCCCAAGAAAAGGGCACCCCCTTCTTCGTAAGCGCATTCAACGGTGCCGCAATGGTGCTGAAATCCTTCACGAAGCGACGATAGAACCCAGCAAGTCCTAGAAAACTCCGCACCTGTGTGATGGTCTTTGGTACAGGCCATCCCTGAATAGCTTCCACCTTAGCTTGATCAACTTCAATTCCCTGTGGAGTGACAACATAGCCAAGAAAAGATACTCGATCTGTGCAAAAGACGCACTTCTCAAGGTTACCAAATAAACGTGCATCACGTAAAGCAGTAAAAACAGCACGTAGATGATCAAGATGTGCCTCCATAGATTTGCTGTAAATCAATATATCATCAAAGTAGACCACAACAAATTTGCCAATGAAAGCACGCAGAACCTCGTTCATTAATCGCATGAAGGTGCTAGGTGCATTAGTTAACCCAAAAGGCATGACTAACCACTCATATAACCCGAACTTAGTTTTGAAAGCAGTTTTCCATTCATCTCCCAATTTCATGCGAATCTGGTGGTACCCACTACGCAAATCAACTTTGGTAAACACAACAGCACCACTCAATTCATCAAGCATATCATCCAAACATGGAATAGGATGTCGGTATCGAATTGTGATATTGTTAATAGCTCTACAATCGACACACATACGCCACGTTCCATCTTTCTTGGGGACTAAAATAACCGGAAGAGCACAAGGACTAAGGGACTCACGTACATAACCTTTGTCGAGTAGTTCTTGCACTTGTCGCTGAATCTCTTTCGTTTCTTCCGGATTGGTCCTGTACGGCGCACGATTGGGCAGCGATGCACCTGGAATCAGATCAATTTGGTGCTCAATCCCTCGTATTGGTGGCAGCCCCGCTGGTATTTCACTTGGAAACACATCAGAATACTCCTGCAAAACGTTAGCGACAGCAGGGGCAAAGAGTGCTGCATATCATGAATGGAAATCAAAGTATCTTTGCACACCAAAGCATAGGCAACAGAAGTGGTAGCAATCAAGTCATTAATATCAGATTTAGTAGCAAGCAAGCAAGTCCCTTTCAAGCGTATCTCATCTTGCTTATTAGCAACCGACTTGACAATTTTATTAGTCTCACTTTTAGCTTTGGCAGCTCTAGCAGTATCATCACGCACAATAGCTTCAGGAGACATAGGAAGCAACACAATTTTCTTATCATGGTGCAAGAGCGAAAACTGATTTGATCTACCATAATGCACACAATCCGTATCAAATTGCCAAGGCCTACCGAGCAGAATATGGCAAGCTTGCATAGGCACAACATCGCACTCAACAACATCATGATATGCTCCGATTGCAAAATTAATGCGCACCAGCCTCGTTACCTTAGCCTTACCACTGTTGTTTAGCCATTGAATGTGATACGGGTGTGGGTGTGGTTTGGTGCTGAGTGCAAGCTTCTCCACCAGTTCGCTGCTAGCCAAATTGTTGCAACTACCTCCATCAATAATCATACGACAAGAACCCCTTTAATGACACACTTAGTTTGAAACAGCGTGTGTCGCTGATTTTGCTCCGCCTTCTCCATTTGTGCACTAAGCACACGCTGCACAATGAGACTCTCGTAGTGTTCGCTGCCCCTGCATCAATATGTTCGTCTGGTGGTCCCTCATTACCTGCATGGTCAGCAACAAACAACGAAGTGTATCGTCATCAAAATCACTAGCAGGGAATACGCACCATCATCTTTGACCACCAAAACGCGCTTGGTAGGACAGTCACGCTGCACGTGCCCAAAGCCCTTGCACCGATGACACTGGACATCCCTTGTTCTACCCGTGGATGCAACCGAGGAAGCACTAGCGGCTGGTTTCTGGACAGCCTTGGTTGCTGAAGTGATGGGAGGAGCGCGTGGCTTGTCGCTGGATGGAGAAGACGCTGCTGTACGACTCGGTGAGGAGCTGGTAGAGGTGCACGTCCGCTCATAGAAGTAGTCGTGCGTGGCTGCCATGATGTAGATTTACCTGCAGAAACATTAGACCTAGCACTAGCACGTCGTCCCTGTACCTCCCTTTCAGCTTTACAAGCAAGATGGAACAAACGGGTTACGTTAGTATAATCTTTATACGCAAAATTCCTGAATTTCTCTATTTAACCCGCCCAAAAATCTAGCCATAGCAGGTTCCTCACCCTCCACTAAATTACAACGTAGCATTCCCATTTGCAATTCCTGATAATATTCTTCTACAGTTCTAGTGCCCTGCCTCAATTGTTGTAACTTATGTAACAGATCACGTGCATAGTAAGAAGGAACGAATCTAGCCCGCATGACCCGTTTCAAAGCATCCCAAGTTTGTGGCATGTCATCAGCATTTTCTTGCCATGTTCTATCCACCAAACAGAAGCAAAATCAGTGAACTCACTAGTAGCAGCCCTAACACGTGCATTCTCAGGAAAATCATGGCATGCAAACTTTTGATCAACAGCAATTTCCCAAGTAATGTATGCATCAGGGTCATATGTACCATCAAAAGGAGGTATCTTAAATTTAATCTTGCTGAAAGCATCATCATTGTTGCGTACCTCACGGTGGCGAAAACCACCCATACCTCTACGATTAGTGCGTAGCCGGCGGCGATGGCGAGCGTCTTGTTCATCCTGTTCAGTATCAGCAATATATTCATCCGCCCAATCATCACGCTGTTCGTTGGTCTTCGCATGGAGCTCATCAAAACGCCGCAAAAGAGCAGCGAGACTCTTGTCAATATTGCCGACCGCTGTCTCCAGGCCCGTAAGCTTGGTGTTGGTGGCAATCTGCGTAGCCTCCAATTGTCCAATCTTGTCATTCATCACCTGCATATCATTATCAAGTCCCTCTGTGTGCCGCTGCACTTGCCTTTCAAAATGTTGTATGATGCCCCTGGTACGTGGAGACTGATGCAAGCTATGATCCTCCTCCTCGGAGCCTGCCATGGTGAGAAAGACAAGGACAATAAGAAAACAAGTGAAGTAGTAAAATCCCTACAGCTAATAGGGTGTAGCTACAGCAAGGCGCTCACTCTCAACCTGTTGCACAAGCTCTTACCAATTCTTACCTTGCTGCTAGGAGGGGACGGCAACCAACAAGTCCGCAACCGTGGAATGAAGTGTATCAGCGCGGCAGCAACAAGACCTGTGGAGCTGTAGTCGGATATGTGGAGCTGTAGGTGGGTTGAACAAGGAAGTACTAGCACCACATTAGTCACAAAGGCAAGCTGAATAATCGTTCAACAGTGGTACTGTGCTGGTCCTAGTCTAGACCGTGCTAGAGACGCGAGCCTGGACACAAAGGAAGTCACAAAGCACCACTCCGAACAGAAGGGAAAAACAAACACAATGAATTAGCCCCTTGCTTCTTTTTTTTCTTTTTTTTTAACAATGATCCTTTTTTTCTTCTTTTTTTTCTTTTTTTCTTTTTTTTTCAGGGGAACCTCAAAAACAGATGCTATGAACAAAGAAGTACAAGTGAGCAAGTCACCACACACGCTTTTTCCAGAAAGAGTAGGGGTATACAGGTAATTAAAAGATACTCTCTCGCTCTCTCTCTCTCTGGAGTAGGCCGAGACTTAAATATATGTGTGAAGTGTTATTGCTTCTGGTGCACAGTTCGGACTCAGATGCAACCAGCACCGAATTCAACTCAGACTTGATAACAAAGAGGCACTCAGATTCGGCAACCACAAGATGAATAGGCTACCCGAATTCAAATCGGTCTCGGCCAACACGCGCTTAACCGATTCCAAGTCGAACTTGACAACCAAAGTGGTTTCTGATTCGGCCAAAACAGTGATGAAAAAGGTAACGTACGTGACCAAACGTGACAAGAACTCGAAACTCTAAAGGACTACAACTAAGACCAGCAACTCGACACAACCGATGCAACCGAAAACTCAACAAGCCCTAACTAAGCAGTACCAGTAAAGGCTCAAAAGGGTCTATAGAATTGCGGTGGGGGAAAAACAATTCTACTATTTTTGGCTTTTTCTAGACTGTAGGAAAATAAAAATAGCGAAGGATTGGAAGTCTCTCACCGAACAACCTTGCTCTGATTACCAACTGATGTGAACCCGTTAGGGTTTGTTCCTGATCTTTCGATGAGAGGCGTGGAATAACTCGATTGATAGAGGAGACGACGTTCACGGCCCGACTACAGCCTTCCAAGGATGCTGCGCCTTAGCAACCGATACACCACCTCCTTTGGTTGCCGCGATCTTGTGGAGCGCGACACCCGGCCACTAGGGCACTTGTCCTGCAAGCAATCGAAGAACTAGCAAGAACAAGTAAAACAAGTACTGAAAATTACGAGATGTAATTGAAGGTCTCAAACCGAATCTCAATTATGGAGGGGTTCCGAAAACAAGTGGACGGGCGGCTGGATCAGCACGCGCCTCTACAAGGAAGTAGCAAAAGCTAAACTTGCATCTAACAAAACCCGAGTGTTCTTGATGGCGGCTAAAGGTTATAAAGAAGTGGGAGAATGACCACAAGGGTTCTGGGTCGTATTCCAACCCTAGGACTCATCCGTCTTGGACTCTACTTGATACACGCCCGTTGGGCCAAATTAGGGTGACGCAGCACCGTGGCTGAAAAGGACTCTGTAGTAAATCTAGAATTGCGGTTGATTCCGTATAGATATTGAGGTGATTCTGGATCCATTGGAAAGTAGATTTGATAAGCTTTCCAGAAAGTACTTGACCGACCAAAACGGAGTCGGATAAAGTCGTGGCGGCTGTTACAAGTCGTGTCTGTCCTGCAGTCCGAATCCAGCCTGCGCGATGCCTCTTCCCTTTTGATCCAATCCATGGTTCCTGAGTAAAACAAGAGTGCACGTGTCTCCATTCTCTAAATATGATGAACCTGAGCTTAAGAGTGAACTTACTTGATGGGTAAGCCGACGAGCACGAGCGCGAGTAATAGGTCCAAGAGGTGTTGTTGAAGTAGATACTGGTGTAGGTGTGGATGTATCGTTAGTGGCGATGTCCTCATCATGTTCAATCTCTCAAGTTGAGCATCCTTTGCTTGGATCAACTTTTCTAGCTTAGCCATGTTAGTAATACAAGCTTGTACATTAACTTTATAACATTTTGAGCACCCTTCACTTGTGGAGATATTGGAGTCAAGAGTTGCTTTAGAATTGGTTTTGGTGCTTTTCCAAAGGGCATTATAGCTAACTTCAAGACCTTTGTACTTGGTCGTTAAGCATGAGAAGCTTTCTTGAAGTTCACTATGAGTGGCCTTTAGTGAAGCTAGAGATTCATTTATCAAAGTGGTCTCCTTTGATATCCTCTCTTTTGAATCATTTGTAGAGATAAATCAATAGCTAATTTTAAACATTCACCTTTTCTTCGGTAAGAGCCTTCTCTAAGGCAAGGTTTCTCTCCTAGTCCTCTTATCTATTGAGACACTCCTTTTTCTCCAATTTCTCCATAAGCTTTTTAAATTTTTTAAAACCTTTCTTTCCAAATTCTTTTATTATGAACACTTTATGTTGCTCTTCCTCATCATCAAAATCATTTTGTATACTACTAGATGTGGTGAAAGGATGAGAGGAAGAGGTGGATGATTCTTGTACCTTAATCCCTCTTGCTATGAGACAAAAATAAGTGCCATCTTCATCATCGGAGATGTTGTTGAAGAGTTTCCTTGAAGACTTGGACATGGCTAGAGTTGCTATACCTTCATGATCGGAGTCTTCATGACTAGACTCCCACTCTTGACCAACATGAGCATGACCTTAATATTTCTTCTTGTAGTCCTTGCTCTCTCCTTGTACCTCTTCTCATCCTTTTTTTGTTCTTCAATTGTGGGCAATTGGCAATGTAGTGGCCCACTTCTTTGCACTCATAGCATCTTCTTTGTGATGACTTCTTCTTGTCATCACCACCTTTCTTGTAGTACTTCTTCTTCATGAACTTCTTGAAGTTTCTCAACACTAAGGCCATCTCTTCATCGGTGGAGCCTTCATCACCTAAATCTTCCTTCCTTGACCTTAGTATCTTGGGGCTTGATTCAACTTTATCACTTGAGATAGCATTGGGTGCTATATTCTTATTCACCTTGTGGCTAAGTGACTTGGCTACATCCCTCTCAACCAACGCTTGATGAAGAATTTCACCAAGAAATTGATTAGGTTTCTTGACCTTGAATTTAGGATCTCTTCTGATTATTGTTGCAAGAGTAGGTTCCTTGGTGTGAAATCCCTAAGCAACTTCTTTGTCACCTTGTGATCTTTCCACTCCATGCTTCCAAGAGATCTAATGTCCGACACAAGGACCATTAGTCTATCATACATTTGTCTCCCGGTTTCTTCATCATGCATGACAAAGTGCTCTAGCTCTCCTTGCAACAAATCCATCTTGCCTTCTCTAACTTCATTGGTCCCCTCATGAGCTTCTATCCTTGTGTCCCAAATTTTCTTGGCTATTTCAACATTGCGGACCTTGTTGAATTCTTGGGCATAAAGGGAACTTGTGATGACCCTCACAGCTTGCGCATTGCGGAAGTAGTCTTGAGCTTGATCAGTCGTGGGTACACCGTGTGGTAGAACCGCCTGAATTATTCCGGCTCAAGTGCGTCAGTCATCGCTATACAGCTGATACTAACTCAACGCACTTCAAACGGAACAACTCGTTGGTCTGTCGGGTCTCCGCCCGATGCAACCACGGTTCAACAGGATCGAAGCAGGTTTACCTCGCACGAAGGCGAGTTTACAGCCGCACAACAGCTCATCAACTTTAAATTCATAGAATATTACACATTATTACAAACCATTTCAAACTTAAGGTAATAAACAAAAATTGTTTAAAACGACAAGCTAAACATGCTTGTCAAGTGCACAGTGGAAGAAAATTAACACGGTACTACACATGTCGTGAAGGTTGACACCACACTCAGCCCGAACCATGGTGTCATTCAGGATGGTCACTGCCAGCCGGGGATGGATCCCACTTCATGGACTAGCCAAATGGAACAAAGGTTGGCCATGCAGGGCTATCCGTGGGGTTCTCAAGGGTCATACCTGAAAAATTCACTAGCAAGACTGAGTATACTAATACTCAGAAAGACTTAACCGGGTCATGGTATACTTAGCCATGTAGCTAGACTTATGCTGGTTTGTAATGGTTCTGAGTTTAATTGCAGCTGAAAAGCAACAAAGAGTATGATCTACTTTCATGTTTTAGCCTTCAGATTCTAGTTTCATTAACCATTCTAGGTAAGCACCTATTCTAGACAAACGAGGTAGAGGTTAATGTCCATCCAGATTATTCCATAAGATTACTGTTCTTACTCTATGTGGCAGAAGGAATAAGCAGTCTCAATCTCCGCGAGAAACGGACAATTCTGAATTGAATTTCCAAACCTTGCAAGGGTAAACCTAACTCACACGCTTGGAACATCTAAAGATCATTCCGAAGCAACCGTTTCCCTTATATTCCGGGTTATGAATAAGGGCCACCACAAGCGACTGCAGGACCGTACGCACACCAATTGTGCGGGACATACGTCTGTAGCGCGACTACATGATCGTACTCCTGTCTGCTATGCAGAACGTACTTCCACACATCGGTGCGTGTGTACAACAGAAACCAAATAATCGAGTGGTGGAGACATGTCCATTTGCCGGGCCAATCAGGTAGTAGGCTTACTGCTTTATCATATTTCGCGGTATGTGGCTAGTACTTTCAAACGCTTAGCCACCACTACCACACACTGCAACCTTATCAACTTTTATCAACACAGACGGGGTAACCTTCCGAGTCATGATACTGTACATGACCCCGTCCATGATCCTTATAGTGATTGCAGAATAGTAAACAATCAACCCCTATATCGCGCGAGTGATAGGAAATCACCCGACTTCTACCAGTCCTATTAGTAGAGCATCTATTCGATATGGACTCAGGCAAAATACATAGGTTCCTAGGATTCATGCGTCTAGGGTTCCATTTCAACTCCTAGACTTAATGCAAGATATAATATAGAAATATAAAATTGTAGTACATTGAAATACAGGGTTATGCACCGGAGCTTGACTTCTTGAGCGGGGCTAGGGTCAGGGGTCTCAGAGACTTCCGAACTTAGGCTCGGGGCTTCAGTTATAGTCTCGGCGACGTTCGCAGGATCTTCAAAAATCCTTGCTCGTTTCCGGGACTAGCTCGTAGTCTCCGTCGTCGAGTGTCGTTGACTCTACATGGTATGCAATGATTTGATTAGATGGTTCTTGAGTTAAGGATTTTACTTCACAATAAAGTTGCAATCCAACAAATTAACAAACATAAACTCATGAAACAAGGGGGGGGGGGTTTGGATCCAAAGCTACTATTTACACTTAATTTATGGTTATATTAATGGAATTACTTTGAAGTAATTTGACAAGTTTGATTTTTATTTTAGAAACCATAAAGATTCTGACCTTGAATTTTGTGGATAAGCTTATTTCTAGTGGATAGGCTTATTATGAATTTCATAATTTTCTGAAAATACAAATTAGGGTATTTGAATTTTAGTTCACACTTCAAGTTTAAATGCAAACTTTAAGTAAAACAGTGTTGTAAAATCCTGAAATATTTACTATGGACTATTCTACTATAGATCATCACATGGTAAAAAGATCTAGGTATAAAGCCTTTAGTAGTATGCTTAATTAAATTCAAACCCTTTTCAAACTTAATTTGCAATAGTTTAAACTAACTTAAGCTAGAGTTCAGTACTGTAGTTGGAAATTGCACACAAGTTCATTCATCACATAACCAGGTTACACACCAAAAATCACAAGAAGATAAGCTTGTATGCAAAAGTTATGCCCATGATACCCTTTTTGCTAGAGTTTAAAATGAATAAAAAAGTATTTAGTTTCAAACCAGACTTTATTAACAAAAGTTGTAGAATTATACTTCTAGATTCCAACAAAACTGGTTTGGCAATTTTGGATGTTTCTACAAATTCCTATGGATTTTACAAGTTGATAGCCTTTATAAACAAGAACTGAAAGATGAGTTTACAGAGAGGCCCTCGGGTTTAAGCATAAGGGTCCTTAAAATAGAAAGTTAAATTGCAATTGGGTCCTTGATAGCCCACGACGGTGGCCGGCGTGTCTGTCCGGTGTGTTTCTCGCTGGCGGCGAGGTTCTTGGCGGGAAGGAATAGGTCCTACACGACCTACAGGACCTGCCGTTCTCAATGGTAGGTGATGTGCACCAGGAGAAGTGGTGGAGCACGGCCGGCGGCGAGGATTGGCGGTGGCCATGATGGCGTGCTCATGTTCCCGGTGAGGGGCCAGCGAACGTGGATGGATAAGACGCGCATGAGCACCGTGGAGATGTGGGGGTGCGATTGCAGTACCTAATTTGGCCGGAGGTGGGGCGGAAGGGGGTCGTCGACGGTGGGCGGCTCGGGTTTCACCGGCGGCGATGGCGGCACGGCGTTCTGCTGGCTGGGGTGTCGGAGGGTAGTGAAGGAGTGGCTGGGTCACTTCTGCAGGATGATGTAGTGCGGCTGGTGCTCTTGGTTGGGGCTGAGGGGCGGTGTGGCGTCGGGTCGACGGCGAGGCCGAGCGGCGGCGGAGCTTGAGCCTGCCGGCGCAACGGGAGACGATGTTCGGGTGCGAGAGAATGAAATTTGATGGGCTGGGGAGCACCAGTGGGTCGCGGCGGTGCTCTAATAGCACTGGATCGGGGCTCGGAGGCAGCGGGGGCGGCTGACGACGGCGGCCCGAGGCTGTGGCGGAGGTCCGACGAGGGGTGGTGCTCGGGATAGGAAAAGGTCGTGGGAATGTAGTCGCGTGAAGGCAAGAAGGAATGCGTGGGTAGCTCCAGGAGGTGCTCGGGGTCCAGAAGAAGGCGGGGTTGCGCGGAAACAGGAGCTGGCGGCCGGCCGGAGTCGTGGCGGCTCGGGCAGCGGCGGTGTGACGTGGAGAGGCAAGAGCAGGCCAGCGCGGGTTGGGGAAGCGGCAGCGCGGGCGTTAGGATGGCACGTGGCATGGTTTAGAGCGGCACGGGGCGGCCGGTGCTCGGCACATGGCCGACGGAGCGGCGGCGGCGCGTCGGGCAGAGGGAAATTAGAGCAGAGCAGAGCAGAGCAGAGGGCTGGAGGAGGAAGACGAGGACTGATCTATGATTTTCCAAAAGTGGAGGGACCTCACTGTAATGTCTTGGCAACTTTCAAACAATAGCTCAAATGAAAATGTGCCCAAAACCGAAAGTCTAGAGTTTAGCAAGGTCTACAGCTTTTCTTTAATGTTCAATTGCAAAAGAGTTAAGGATTTGAAACTAACATAAAACTTGGTAAAGTTTTTAACTTTAATTAAATCCTATTTAAAAACTACACTACACTTACATCCTAGGGGTAGTTTCACTTATATTTGCGATTTAAAAGCAAATTCTTGACTTTTACCAAACAACCTTCATATGATTTGATTTTACCTCCCATTCTCTCCCATTTAACACTAAAGGACCTATATTTTTTCGAATTACATTTATGTCCCTTTTCCCTTTTGCATTTAAATTTGAGCACACATAACAAGATCAATCATGCACACTTTATACTAATATTTAGTGTGTTTATAATCCTAATACCTAAATGTCACAGCCTTCCCCCTGAAAAGAATCTCGTCCCGAGATTCCGGAACAGAATGGAATCGGGTGATTAGATTTGGGAGTTCGCTTGAAGGAAGTTTGGGAAATTTCGTTGAAGATAAGGTTCGGTTTCCCAAGTTGCTTCTTCTTCAGTATGATGGTCCCACTGAATGTTGAACATCTTGATAGTTTCTCTTCTAGTGCTTCTCTCTTTAGCGTCTAGGACTTTGATTGGATGTTTGACATAGGATAGATCGGGTTGGATGTCAATGGATGGCCGCTAGTTGAGGGGGAAGTTGGAGATGATAAGCTACGGGTCCGCAGATTTCGGTACTTTCAAAGGGTCCGACATAACGAGGAGCAAGTTTCCCTTTTACACCGAACCTTTGAACACCTCGGGTAGGAGATACTCGAAGATAGACGAGGTCTTCGATTTGGAACTGTATCGGTCTTCTTCGGATGTCAGCGTAGCTCTTCTGTCGAGATTGGGCTGCCTTTAGATTAGTCTGTATAGTTTTCACCTTATCCTCTGCTTCAATGATCAGGTCGGGTCCAAAGATCTTACGTTCGCCGGTTTGTGACCAACTCAAAGGAGTTCAGCATCGGCGACTGTATAATGCTTCGAACAGAGCCATCTTAATGCTTGCCTGATAACTATTGTTGTAGGAGAATTCTGCCAGCGGCAAGCATTTATCCCAGTTCTTGTCATACTGAAGCACACAGGCTCTAAGCATATCTTCCAAAATTTTATTTACTCTTTCAGTTTGTCCGTCTGTCTGAGGGTGATATGCGGAGCTTTGGATTAACTTAGTTCCAAGAGCATGTTGAAGTTGCTCCCAGAACCGAGCGATGAATTGTGCTCCATGATCAGAAATGATCGTCTTGGGTACTCCATGAAGACGAACGATTTGATCCATATAGATCTCAGCATACTTTTTGGCATTATATGTAGTTTGCACGGAAAGGAAATGGGCAGTCTTGGTCAATCGATCAACGATTACCCAAATGGAGTCATGTCTTTTAGAAGTGTTGGGTAAGCCAACGATAAAATCCATACTGATATCCTCCCACTTCCAAGAAGGAATGGGTAAAGGTTGAAGAATACCAGCAGTTTTGAGATGACTGGCTTTAACTCTTTGACAGATGTCACACTTCGAGACATACTTTGCAATTTCTCGCTTCATACGAGTCCACCAAAAGTTCTGTTTCAAATCCTGGTACATCTTGGTACTGCCAGGGTGCATAGAGAATTTGGACAGACGAGCCTCGTCCAATATCTATTTACGAAGGTTATGGTCCTTGGGCACAATGATATGCTCGTTGAACCATAGAATCCCTTCGGAATCTACTCGAAAGCATTTGTACTTTCCTTCTCCTTGTGCTAACTTTTGTTTAATAATTCTGACCCTTTTATTGCGCTGTTGTGCCAAAACAATGTTATCCCAAAGTGTAACTTCAATTGAGAGATGATTCAGGCTGCCTTGAGAAATGATGCTTCCTCATTTCCCAACAAAGCGTCTCATTAAAAGCTTCTACTGACAAGCAAGAGCAATGCGCCTTGCGGCTAAGTGCATCCGCAATGACGTTGGCCTTGCACGAATGATAGTGTACTTCTAGATCATAGTCTTTGATGAGTTCTAGCCAGCGTCTTTGCCTCATATTTAGATCTACTTGCGTGAAGATGTACTTGAGGCTTTTGTGGTCAATATAGATATGGCACTTTGTACCCATTAGATGATGTCTCCAGATCTTAAGTGCATGGATGACAGCTGCGAGTTCAAGATCATGAGTAGGATAGTTCTGTTCATGAGTCCTGAGCGCTCGCGATGCATAAGCAATCACTCGTTGTCCTGCATAAGCACACAACCAAGTCCGATTCCTGAAGCATCACAATAGATGTCGAAAGGCTTTGAGACATCAGGTTGAGCTAAAACCGGGGCAATGGTAAGATGTGCTCTAAGGGTATGAAATGCATTTTCGCATTTCTGATCCCAGGAGAACTTAACTCCTTTCTTTAGTCGTTCAGTCATGGGCTCAGCTATCTTGAGAAGTCAGGAATGAAACGTCTATAATAGCCAGCTAGGCCAAGAAAACTACGGATTTGATGGACTGATGTTGGGGGTTTCCAATCCATCACTTCTTGTACTTTACTGGGATCAACGGATATACCGTAACTAGAGATGGTATGTCCCAGAAATTTCATAGTATCCAGCCAAAACTCACATTTAGAGAATTTGGCGTAGAAGTGGTGGTCTCTCAATTTTGAAGAACAACATGGAGATGTTCGCATGATCTTCCGAATTCTTGGAGTAGATCAGAGTGTCATCAATGAAGACCACAACAAATTTGTCGATTTCTTGCATGAAGACAGAGTTCATGAGATACATGAAATATGCTGGGGCATTGGTAAGACCAAATGACATAACCAGATATTCATAGAGTCCATATCTGGTGGAAAAGGCTGTTTTTGGAATATCACTTGACTTGATCTTGATTTGATGATAGCCGGAACGAAGATCAATTTTAGAGAGTACCTTGGCTCCGGCTAATTGATCGAACAGAATATCAATGCGGGGCAGAGGATACTTGTTTTTGATGGTTACCGCATTGAGGGGGCGATAATCTACACATAGCCTTAAGCTGTTGTCCTTTTTCTTCACGAATAGGGCTGGACAACCCCATGGTGAAGCACTTGGACGGATATAACCCTTATCAAGGAAGTCCTGGAGTTGGATTTTT